>NW_026613092.1:0-7100 GCF_029582105.1 Oenanthe melanoleuca | reverse complement strand
CTGTCCAGTGCTCTGCAACCTCCTTCTTCGCGCTATGTGTCCTGCGGCGAGATCGATCTAGGCGAGGTAGGTGTCGTCTCCTGCTAACACAGAACACTCTGCTGCTAGGTTTTGCTAGTGCCAAAACACGCCTGGCGTGTGCACTTTTCTGTCAAAATCGCTGTACCATACAGATGCCCTGCTCTTTGGAAGCGTACCGTGCACTCTGTAAATTCTGCCATAGGGATGATAACTGCAGTGTACAGAACGCTAAGGAGAAAGCATGCACAGCACACAGTAGTTCTCACTTGGCACTACACTTACAACTGAGTTCTCTGCATCACGGCTATGTACCTCAGAAGACTGCTTGGAGAAAGGCTATGTAGTAGCAAAGCAAGCTGAGGTTGATCCTGCTTCATGCCTCTAGTCACTGACAAGCGATCTGCTGCGAAGTACACTCTCCAGTGCTCTGCAGCCCCCTTCTTCGCGCTATGTGTCCTGCGGCGAGATCTCTCTAGGCGAGGTAAGGTATCGTCTCCTGCTAACACAGAACACTCTGCTGCTAGGTTTTGCTAGTGCCAAAACACGCCTGGCGTGTGCACTTTTCTGTCACACTCTCTGTACCATACGAGAATGCCCTGCTGCTTGGAAGCGTACCGTGCACTCTGTAAATTCTGCCATAGAGGATAAGAACTGCAGTGTACAGAACGCTCAGGAGAAAGCATGCACAGCACACAGTAGTTCTCACTTGGCACTACACTTAGAACTGAGTTCTCTGCATCACGGCTATGTACCACAGAAGACTGCTTGGCGAATGGCTATGTAGTAGCAAAGCAAGCTGACGTTGATCCTGCTTCATGCCTCTAGTCACTGACAAGCGATCTGCTGCCAAGTGCACTCTCCAGTGCTCTGCAGCCTCCTTCTTCGCGCTATGTGTCCTGCGGCGAGATCTCTCTAGGCGAGGTAAGGTGCAGTCTCCTGCTAACACAGAACACTCTGCTGCTAGGTTTTGCTAGTGCCAAAACACGCCTGGCGTGTGCACTTTTCTGTCAAACTCTCTGTACCATACGAGAATGCCCTGCTCCTTGGAAGCGTACCGTGCACTCTGTAAATTCTGCCATAGAGATGAGAACTGCAGTGTACAGAACGCTAAGGAGAAAGCATGCACAGCACACAGTAGTTCTCACTTGGCACTACACTTAGAACTGAGTTCTCTGCATCACGGCTATGTACCACAGAAGACTGCTTGGCGAATGGGTATGTAGCAGCAAAGCAAGCTGACGTTGATCCTGCTTCATGCCTCTAGTCACTGACAAGCGAACTGCTGCGAAGTGCACTCTCCAGTGCTCTGCAGCCTCCCTTCTTCGCGCTATGTGTCCTGCGGCGAGATCTCTCTAGGCGAGGTAAGGTGCGGTCTCCTGCTAACACAGAACACTCTGCTGCTAGGTTTTGCTAGTGCCAAAACACGCCTGGCGTGTGCACTTTTCTGTCAAACTCTCTGTACCATACGAGAATGCCCTGCTCCTTGGAAGCGTACCGTGCACTCTGTCTAATTTGCCATAGAGATGAGAACTGCAGTGTACAGAACGCTAAGGAGAAAGCATGCACAGCACACAGTAGTTCTCACTTGGCACCACACTTAGAACTGAGTTCTCTGCATCACGGCTATGTACCACAGAAGACTG
This sequence comes from Oenanthe melanoleuca, assembly GCF_029582105.1. Classification (NCBI taxonomy): domain Eukaryota; kingdom Metazoa; phylum Chordata; class Aves; order Passeriformes; family Muscicapidae; genus Oenanthe; species Oenanthe melanoleuca. Next base: position 5,436 of record NW_026613092.1, on the reverse strand, counting down.
CTTGGCGAATGGCTATGTAGTAGCAAAGCAAGCTGACGTTGATCCTGCTTCATGCCTCTAGTCACTGACAAGCGAACTGCTGCGAAGTTCACTCTCCAGTGCTCTGCAGATTCCTTCTTCGCGCTATGTGTCCTGCGGCGAGATCTCTCTAGGCGAGGTAAGGTGCGGTCTCCTGCTAACACAGAACACTCTGCTGCTAGGTTTTGCTAGTGCCAAAACACGCCTGGCGTGTGCACTTTTCTGTCACACTCTCTGTACCATACGAGAATGCCCTGCTCCTTGGAAGCGTACCATGCACTCTGAATAATTCTGCCATAGGGATGAGAACTGCAGTGTATAGAACGCTCAGGAGAAAGCATGCACAGCACACAGTAGTTCTCACTTGGCACTACACTTAGAACTGAGTTCTCTGCATCACGGCTATGTACCACAGAACACTGCTTGGCGAATGGCTATGTAGTAGCAAAGCAAGCTGACGTTGATCCTACTTCATGCCTCTAGTCACTGACAAGCGATCTGCTGCGAAGTGCACTCTCCAGTGCTCTGCAGCAGCCTCCTTCTTCGCGCTATGTGTCCTGCGGCGAGATCTCTCTAGGCGAGGTAAGGTGTCGGTCTCCTGCTAACACAGAACACTCTGCTGCTAGGTTTTGCTAGTGGCTAGGTGTTGATGGTGCCAAAACACGCCTGGCGTGTGCACTTTTCTGTCAAAGTCTCTGTACCATACGAGAATGCCCTGCTCCTTGGAAGCGTACCGTGCACTCTGTAAATTCTGCCATAGGGATAAGAACTGCAGTGTACAGAACGCTCAGGAGAAAGCATGCACAACACACAGTAGTTCTCACTTGGCACTACACTTAGAACTGAGTTCTCTGCATCACGGCTATGTACCACAGAAGACTGCTTGGCGAACGGCTAGGTAGTAGCAAAGCAAGCTGACGTTGATCCTGCTTCATGCCTCTAGTCACTGACAAGCGATCTGTTGCGAAGTGCACTCTCCAGTGCTCTGCAGCCTCCTTCTTGGCGCTATGTGTCCTGCGGCGATATCTCTCTAGGCGAGGTATGGTGCGGTCTCCTGCTAACACAGAACACTCTGCTGCTAGGTTTTGCTAGTGCCAAAACACGCCTGGCGTGTGCACTTTTCTGTCCAAGTCTCTGTACCATACGAGAATGCCCTGCTCCTTGGAAGCGTACCGTGCACTCTGAAAATTCTGCCATAGAGATGAGAACTGCAGTGTACAGAACGCTAAGGAGAAAGCATGCACAGCACACAGTAGTTCTCACTTGGCACTACACTTAGAACTGAGTTCTCTGCATCACGGCTATGTACCTCAGAAGACTGCTTGGAGAAAGGCTATGTAGTAGCAAAGCCAGCTGAGGTTGATCCTGCCTCATGCCTGTAGTCACTGACAAGCGATCTGCTGCCAAGTGCACTCTCCAGTGCTCTGCAGCATCCTTCTTCGCGCTATGTGTCCTGCGGCGAGATCTCTCTAGGCGAGGTAAGGTATCGTCTCCTGCTCACACAGAACACTCTGCTGCTGGTTTTGCTAGTGACAAAACACGCCTGGCGTGTGCACTTTTCTGCCAAAGTCTCTGTACCATACGAGAATGCCCTGCTCCATGGAAGCGTACCGTGCACTCTGTAAATTCTGCCATGGGATGAGAACTGCAGTGTACAGAACGCTAAGGAGAAAGCATGCACAGCACACAGTAGTTCTCACTTTGCACTACACTTAGAACTGAGTTCTCTGCATCACGGCTATGTACCACAGAAGTCTGCTTGGCGAATGGCTATGTAGTAGCAAAGCAAGCTGACGTTGATCCTGCTTCATGCCTCTAGTCACTGACAAGCAACCTGCTGCCAAGTGCACTCTCCAGTGCTCTGCAGCAGCCTCCTTCTTCGCGCTATGTATCCTGCGGCGAGATCCCTCTAGGCGAGGTATTGTGTCGTCTCCTGCTAACACAGAACACTCTGCTGCTAGGTTTTGCTAGTGCCAAAACACGCCTGGCGTGTGCACTTTTCTGTCACACTCTCTGTACCATACGAGAATGCCCTGCTCCTTGGAAGCGTACCGTGCACTCTGTAAATTCTGCCATAGGGATAAGAACTGCAGTGTACAGAACGCTCAGGAGAAAGCATGCACAACACACAGTAGTTCTCACTTGGCACTACACTTAGAACTGAGTTCTCTGCATCACGGCTATGTACCACAGAAGACTGCTTGGCGAACGGCTAGGTAGTAGCAAAGCAAGCTGACGTTGATCCTGCTTCATGCCTCTAGTCACTGACAAGCGATCTGCTGCCAAGTGCACTCTCCAGTGCTCTGCAGCCTCCTTCTTGGCGCTATGTGTCCTGCGGCGATATCTCTCTAGGCGAGGTATGGTGCGGTCTCCTGCTAACACAGAACACTCTGCTGCTAGGTTTTGCTAGTGCCAAAACACGCCTGGCGTGTGCACTTTTCTGTCCAAGTCTCTGTACCATACGAGAATGCCCTGCTCCTTGGAAGCGTACCGTGCACTCTGAAAATTCTGCCATAGAGATGAGAACTGCAGTGTACAGAACGCTAAGGAGAAAGCATGCACAGCACACAGTAGTTCTCACTTGGCACTACACTTAGAACTGAGTTCTCTGCATCACGGCTATGTACCTCAGAAGACTGCTTGGAGAAAGGCTATGTAGTAGCAAAGCCAGCTGAGGTTGATCCTGCCTCATGCCTCTAGTCACTGACAAGCGATCTGCTGCCAAGTGCACTCTCCAGTGCTCTGCAGCCTCCTTCTTCGCGCTATGTGTCCTGCGGCGAGATCTCTCTAGGCGAGGTAAGGTATCGTCTCCTGCTCACACAGAACACTCTGCTGCTGGTTTTGCTAGTGACAAAACACGCCTGGCGTGTGCACTTTTCTGCCAAAGTCTCTGTACCATACGAGAATGCCCTGCTCCATGGAAGCGTACCGTGCACTCTGTAAATTCTGCCATGGGATGAGAACTGCAGTGTACAGAACGCTCAGGAGAAAGCATGCACAGCACACAGTAGTTCTCACTTGGCACTACACTTAGAACTGAGTTCTCTGCATCACGGCTATGTACCACAGAAGACTGCTTGGCGAATGGGTATGTAGTAGCAAAGCAAGCTGACGTTGATCCTGCTTCATGCCTCTAGTCACTGACAAGCGAACTGCTGCCATGTCCACTCTCCAGTGCTCTGCAGCCTCCTTCTTCGCGCTATGTGTTCTGCGGCGAAATCTCTCTAGGCGAGGTAAGGTGCGGTCTCCTGCTAACACAGAACACTCTGCTGCTAGGTTTTGCTAGTGCCAAAACACGCCTGGCGTGTGCACTTTTCTGTCAAAGTCTCTGTACCATACGAGAATGCCCTGCTCCTTGGAAGCGTACCGTGCACTCTGTAAATTCTGCCATAGGGATAAAAACTGCAGTGTACAGAACGCTCAGGAGAAAGCATGCACAACACACAGTAGTTCTCACTTGGCACTACACTTAGAACTGAGTTCTCTGCATCACGGCTATGTACCACAGAACACTGCTTGGCGAATGGCTATGTAGTAGCAAAGCAAGCTGACGTTGATCCTGCTTCATGCCTCTAGTCACTGACAAGCGAACTGCTGCCAAGTGCACTCTCCAGTGCTCTGCAGCCTCCTTCTTCGCGCTATATGCCCTGCGGCGAGATCTCTCTAGGCGAGGTATGGTGTCATCTCCTGCTAACACAGAACACTCTGCTGCTAGGTTTTGCTAGTGCCAAAACACGCCTGGCGTGTGCACTTTTCTGTCCAAGTCTCTGTACCATACGAGAATGCCCTGCTCCTTGGAAGCGTACCGTGCACTCTGTAAATTCTGCCATAGGGATGAGAACTGCAGTGTACAGAACGCTAAGGAGAAAGCATGCACAGCACACAGTAGTTCTCACTTGGCACTACACTTAGAACTGAGTTCTCTGCATCACGGCTATGTACCACAGAAGACTGCTTGGCGAATGGCTAGGTAGTAGCAAAGCAAGCTGACGTTGATCCTGCTTCATGCCTCTAGTCACTGACAAGCGATCTGCTGCCAAGTGCACTCTCCAGTGCTCTGCAGCCTCCTTCTTCGCGCTATGTGTTCTGCGGCGAGATCTCTCTAGGCGAGGTAAGGTGCGGTCTCCTGCTAACAGAGAACACTCTGCCGCTAGGTTTTGCTAGTGCCCAAACACGACTGGCGTGTGCACTTTTCTGCCAAAGTCTCTGTTCCGTACGAGAATGCCCTGCTCCTTGGAAGCGTACCGTGCACTCTGAAAATTCTGCCATAGGGATGAGAACTGCAGTGTACAGAACGCTAAGGAGAAAGCATGCACAGCACACAGTAGTTCTCACTTGGCACTACACTTAGAACTGAGTTCTCTGCATCACGGCTATGTACCTCAGAAGACTGCTTGGCGAATGGGTATGTAGTAGCAAAGCAAGCTGACGTTGATCCTGCTTCATGCCTCTAGTCACTGACAAGCGAACTGCTGCGAAGTGCACTCTCCAGTGCTCTGCAGCCTCCTTCTTCGCGCCATGTGTCCTGCGGCGAGATCTCTCAGGCGAGGTAAGGTGCGGTCTCCTGCTAACACAGAACACTCTGCTGCTAGGTTTTGCTAGTACCAAAACGCGCCTGGCGTGTGCACTTTTCTGCCAAAGTCTCTGTACCGTACGAGAATGCCCTGCTCCTTGTAGGCTTACCGTGCACTCTGAAAATTCTGCCAAAGGGACGAGCACTGCAGTGTACAGAACGCTAAGGCTAAAGCATGCACAGCACACAGTAGCTCTCACTTTGCACTACACTTAGAACTGAGTTCTCTGCATCACGGCTATGTATCACAGAAGACTGCTTGGCGAATGGGTATGTAGTAGCAAAGCAAGCTGACGTTGATCCTGCTTCATGCCTCTAGTCACTGACAAGCGAACTGCTGCCAAGTGCACTTTCCAGTGCTCTGCTGCCTCTTTCTTCGTGCTTTGTGTCCTGGGGCGAGATCTCTCTAGGCGAGGTAAGGTGTCGTCTCCTGCTAACACAGAACACTGTGCTTCTAGGTTTTGCTAGTGCCAGAACACGCCTGGCGTGTGCAGTTTTCTGTCAAACTCTCTGTACCATACGAGAAATTTATTTTTAAATAGATTTAAATTTATTTTTCTAGTTATATATCTCATATTTCTATCTGTAATTTATATATTATGTACATGGCACACTATAATATATATGATATTATTTATATTATATCGTATATATATACTTCTATTTGTTTATATTTTATAATTATATATATATACATGTACATATATTTATAGATACAGGTATATTTTTAATTTTATGTTTGTATAGATTGTATATTGCTATATGTTTCTTTTTGTTAATATTAATTAAATTTATATTATGTATTAAAAATCCTGCCTCCAACCAAACCAAATATAGAAAACATT
>NW_026613091.1:0-7146 GCF_029582105.1 Oenanthe melanoleuca | reverse complement strand
CTGTGCTGCCACGCTGCTGGGGCAGCACAGTGTTCCTTGTGCCCCTGGAGCACCCACAGCCCTGCTCATCCAGCCCCATTATCCCCCAGGTGCTGCAGACAGGTGAGATGTGGCTGCTGCTGGTGGCCCTGGGCCTGGCCCAGGGGCTGGAAGATGCCATCCCAGGTGCTGAAGTGTTCTACAACCCTGAGACATTCATGAACATTGTAAGTGCTGGAGGGGCACTGCACTTCCACATGGGTATGTCCAAAGTCCTTCCCAAGGGACCAGCTTGGCTCACCCCTTCCCTGCACCTGCACCAGGCCTCTTTTGGGGACATGGGGCATCAAAAATCTCACATATTTGCTTTGCTGTCCCTCACTTCATGCCCTCAGCTTGGCCTCTCCCTGCTCTCCCTCTAATTCCTTTTGGTGGAGGTGACATGTGGCTGGCAGGAGTGGGTGAGGCTGAGGCAGGCACAGGGCACTGGGTCACCCTCTGCCCTTGCACCATTGTCCCTGCAGAGCCAGAAGATCCTTCTCCACGGGTATCCCAGCGAGGAGCACGACGTGATGACAGAGGATGGCTACTTCCTGAGCCTCAACCGGATTCCCCACGGCAAGGAGGGAGCTGGGCTCTCAGGTGGGCTCAGCCCCACCCAGGGGGGCACCACTGTGACTCTGGCCCCTGTCTAGATGTGAGAGGAAACAGTGGGAATACCCGGGCAGCTGGAAGAAGGATGAGGAGTTTCTTTCTGGCAGCCTTGAGCGGTCCCTGGGGATTCAGGAGCTCAGCACTGTGTTTTGCTGCACCTGAGATGGGGCAGTGTGACCCAGCAAAGCCCCAGTGGCTCTTTCCCTGCAGCAAACTCAAGGTCCAGGCTCAGAGCCTGGGATAGCAGAAGCCCCCCAAACACAAAAAAGCACCAGCACAACCAGGGAAATAATGGAGAAGAGAACGTTTAATGTGCAGCCTGAAGAAAACAGTGTCAAGATGTTCAGCGGTGTTTTATTTCCATATAGGAAAGGTGTCTTCTGTCAACTACCTCCTCTATCCCCTTCCAGGACCCAGGACCCCCGTGCTGATAGTGCATGGGTTTTGTCTGGATGGTGGTGACTGGGTGGACAATTTCCCTGACAGCAGCCTGGCCTTCATCCTGGCGGATGCGGGATACGACGTCTGGATCGGGAACAACCGGGGCAACAGCTGGTCCCGCCGGCACCGCAGCCTGTCCATCAGCTCCCAGGAGTTCTGGGATTTCAGGTCAGGGGGCCCCCAAGGACGGGGTGCAGGGCTGCCAGCGCTGAGCCCCCGGTGTCTGTGGGAGGTTGGGAGGCAGGAGTCTCCTCCAGGCTCTCCCTTTGCCGCGCAGCTTCCACGAGATGGCCGTGTACGACCTCCCGGCCATGGTGGGCTTCATCCTGATGCAAACTGAGCAGGAGAAGCTGTTCTACGTTGGCCACGCTCAGGGCAGCACCCTGGGTGAGTGAGGAGGGGGGGAGAAGGTGGTGGGTGGGTGTGATGCCTGTGAGAGGCTACCTAGAACAGAGGCTAGACGGTGTTAAAGGAATAAAGTCGGTATTTATTAAAAAGGACTTCAAGAGATTCACCTTGGGCAGCACAAGAGCCTGGCTGTGGCTACCCAAGATGGATCCAAGATGGATGGTGTGCCTTGAGTTTGCACACTTTCATGTTTTTGTCCATTTTGGGGTTAATTGTCCAATTACAGCTTCGGGTTATGCAATCCCATCCTCCCAGGTTGCTCTCCTCAATTCACTGATGTTTACACTTTTTGGGCCTGAAGCTGCAGCAGTGTCCTTGTTTCTTAGGCTGGAAAATGATTGTTTTGTCTAACTAAACTGTGAGGAGAACTTGCTAAGGCTTTGTATGAGGTTCAGAGTTACACACCAACGCAGTACAGAGTCTGGAAAATATGAAAGCTAAAACTTAAGGCATCATGAGCAGGGCATGGGGTTGCCATGGGAAAGAGGCATCAATGTCCATCCCAAACTGGACACTGCTGGGAGCAGGACTGCTCTGGCTGCTGTCCCTGCCTGTCTTCCTGTATGGAAGGGGTTCTCCACAGCCTGCCCATCTACCCCAGACTGTGCTGGCATCCAGGAGCGTTTTTTGTTCAAACCCTGCACCTCAAACACAGTGTCTGGGGTGAGCTGATGTTCGTGTTGTGATCTCATGCTGCTTTTCAGGTTTCATAGCGTTTTCCAGCTTGCCACATCTGGCTGAGAAAATCAAACTGTTCTTTGCTCTGGCTCCTGCGTACACCTTCCACCATGCCCGGGGCCCTGTGTTAAAGCTGGCCTTTCTACCAGACCTGCTGATCAAGGTACAGGAGGTGTTTGTGGGCTGTTACTCCCAAAATCCAGGGACTTTTGGCAACTCTGGCCTCTTGCATTGCCATTGTGCACTGATCCTTCATCCGTGGAGGGGGTTGGAGCTCCTAACACCATTCCTAACATTTCCTCGTGCTTTTGCAGGAGCTGTTTGGAACCAGAGAGCTAGTTCTGGTGCCCAGGAATGAGAAGGGGTTGCTGATTGAGACGTGCAGCAAGCTGCTGACAGCTGAAGTGTGTGCCAACAGTATCTTCTTCGTTGGAGGGTTCGACAGGGACAACTTGAACACGGTGGGTGCACCAGGCTCTCAGTCCTGCCCTCTCTGGTTTTCCTAGACACCTGGAGATTGTTAAGGAGACACAACAATGAGTATAAACCCCCAAAATAAGGTGTGAAAAACAGTGGTTATTTGGGGATTTTCTGCAGTGGTGTCGGGGTGTTAAACCTAATGGAGTCTTTAGTAAGAGAGAATCACTTGTGGTCTTGTCTCTTAGGGAAAGGAAACTCTTGCCTCATTTTTGGCTGACACACAACAAGTTTAGTGAAGAAAACAACCAAAGAATGACTGGACCACTTGTATTTCCATTTTAAGATATTGATTAAGTGGCTTGCCTTTGAAAGCTGCTTCTAGCTCTGAGCAGAATAAAACTGCCAAAGAATAAAGAGCATATAACTTTTATATCGCAGTTACAAGACAAAATGTTGGAGGGTTTTTTGCCTAGATGGATTTTCATCCTTCCCAACTAACTTGGAAAATACTTTTTTTTTTTTCCCCTCTAGAGCCGACTGGATGTGTACATATCTCATTTTCCAGACTATACATCAGTAAAAAACCTTCTGCACTGGGGACAGGTAGAGACTCTGATTTTATAACTACTTTAACTTTTCTTTCTTTTAATCTGCAAACGTGGTATTTTCACATGCTGCTTCATTCACCCTGGAAACAGGTGAAGGAGGTAGAATCAAAGCCAAGAGATAAAAGGGATTTTTAAGCTGCTGCACCAAGGTGTTTCAAAAGCCACAGCTGTCCGGGGGGCTGACCCAGGGTATTACCTGGATTAACCCTTTCCCTCTGCCTTCCAGACTGCAAAAACCGGGAAGTTCAGGCAGTTTGACTACGGGCTGAAAAACGTGGAGAAGTACAAGCAGGTGAAGGGGATGGGGCTGGCTGTGATCAAGATTGGGGATCACACCCCACCCACAGAGCCCTCAGGTAACAGGAGTGCTTTCCCCTTCCAGCTGACACCGCCCTCGTACCGGATCGAGGCCATGAGGGTGCCGGTGGCCGTGTGGAGCGGGGGCCACGACTGGGTCACCCCCCCTGTGGAGACCTGGCGTTTGCTGCGCCGCCTCACCAACATCGTGCACCACGAGCACTTCCCCGACTGGAACCACTTCGACCACCACTGGGGCCTGAACGCCCCGCAGCGCATGTACGGGAGGATGGTGGCCCTGATGGAGGAGAATCCATGAATCCATCTATGCATCCATCTATGAATCCATGCATGAATCCATCCATGAACCCATGTAAGAATCCATCCACGAACCCATCTGTGAATCTATCCATGAACCCATCTATGAACCCATCCATGAATCTATCCATGAACCCATCCATGAACCCATCCATGAACCCATCTACGAATCCATCCATGAACCCATATGTGAATCTATCCATGAACCCATCTATGCATCCATCCATAAATCCATCCATGAACCCATCCATGAATGCATCCATGAACCCATCCATGAACCCATCTAAGAATCCATCCACGAACCCATCTGTGAATCTATCCATGAACCATTTATGAATCCATCCAGGAATCTATCTATGAATCCATTCTGGAATCCATCTATGAATCCATCCATGAATCCATCCGTGAATCTATCCATAAACCCATCTATGAATCTATCCATGAACCTATCCATGAACCCATTCATGAATCCATCCATGAATCCATCCATGAATCCATCTGTGAACCCATCCATGAACCCATCTGTGAACCCATCCATGAACCCATCCATGAACCCATCCATGAATCCATTCATGAATCCATGAATCCATCAATGAATCCATCCATGAATTCATCCATTAATCCATCTATGAATCTGTCCATGAATCCATCCATGAATCTATCCATAAACCCATCTATGAATCCATCCATTAACCCATCCATGAACCCATCCATGAATCCATCTATGAGTCCATCCATGAATCCATCTATGAATCCATCCATGAGTCCATCCATGAATCCATCTATGAATCCATCCATGAATCCATCCATGCATCAATCCATGAATCCATCTATGAATCTGTCCATGAATCCATCCATGAATCTATCCATAAACCCATCTATGAATCCATCCATGAGCCCATCCATGAATCCATCCATGCATTCATCCATGCCTCAATCTATGAATCCATCCATGAACCCATCTATGAATCCATCCATGAACCCATCCATGAATCCATCCATGAATCCACCCATGGATGCCCCAGGATGGAGGAGCTGCCCGTTCCCATGTGCCTTGGGGCATGGTGTTTGTGTAAGGGATGCCCTGCTTAAAAATGTCTCCTGTCCTCCTGTTCCACGCTGATTTAGTGCTTTTAAATGCAATGCTGTGATTTCTGCCCACCCTCTGTGTCTGTAGAGATTGCAATAAAGTCTTGCATCACAGCCAAACTCCAGCCCTTGGCTTGCTGGGTTTGCAGAAGATCTGCTGTGTTTGGGTATTTTTTCAGCTTTTGCAGGCTCAGAGCAATCCAGGAGTGAAGTTTTACTCCAGGAATCGGGCATGTGCTGTGCTTTGTGGGTTTAGGCACAGGAGAGGAGGAAAGTGACCTTGGAAAGAGGTGGAAAGAGGCCACATCTGGCCCAGGGGGCTCTGAGCTGGGCACAGCTAGCAAAGGGCAGAGGAGCAGGAGATTCTCCTCACCAGATCCTCCTCACTGCGCAGAGGGAAGTTCAAAAACTGGTGATTTGCTGGTGATGAAATGTGCAAGGAGAGGCTGAGCCCTTTCTCACCTCACCAATCCACCCAGCTATCCCTCTCCAATCACATGGTTTCTTGCCAAGCTTTTCTTGCTCATCCTGTTTAGCTCCTTACTGTTGAAATGGAAATGAAAGTCGGGACTAGAGGAATAATTTTCAGCCACTCTGTTTACCCTGGAGGGGTTAACTTGTTACTGACTCTCTGGAAAAAAAAGCTATATTTTTTTCTTACACTTGTGCTGCATTAAACAGGGCAGGAATTGGTAGTGTCATGATTTAGTTTCAGGTTCTGGGGACATCTGGCAAGGCTGAGCATCTCTGGATTCCACCTTATCAGCAGGGCTACTCAGAGAAAACCCCTGCAATCACCAAAGCCATTGATCTGCCAGCTTGTAGGAGAAGAGCAGCCCAGCACCAGGATGGATGAGTGCTCTGCATGTGCCTTTCACCTTGCCAGGGATGGCAATAGCCAGAAGTTGGCACCAGAAGGGTTATCTGCATCAACAGGGGATCCTTGGTGTGGCCCAGTGACCAGAACTGAGCTATTTCTATCTTGTCAGCAACTCCAGGGCTCTGGAAAAAAAACTGAGTGAAAACCTGACCAGGTGAATGATGAGAAACAGCAATTCAAGGAACAGACACCAACATCTCCCAGCCTCCCTGATGAAGTGTGGTGGGATGCTCGTGCTCAGCCTAGCAGCCCCATCTATTTATTACATGGGATTCATTTATTCTGTTTATTGCATATTATTTATGACAGACCATCTCTGTGTTACATGTGCTGGCCAGCAGCTGTTTGTAGAGCTGTGCAGGATTCTGCCTGCAAGTCCCAGCACGTGGCAGAAGACACCCACAGCAGAAGGTTTTAGGACCTCCAATCCAAAGAAAATAAAAATGCTGACGGTCTGGGCGGATTAAACCTCAGCGGGATTAATTTGCAACCTCTGCATCCCCCGCCTTTTAATAGTGAGATAAATATGTTTAAAGGATAAAGCATTGCTCTCTAACCCAGCCTGACGTCAGCTGAGCAGCTTGTGGGGCTGCAAAGCTGGGCTCAAAGCATCGATCCTCCTGAGGAAGGCAGCTGGTGGTGCCACCAGCACCAGCACCAGCACCAGCACCACTGGGGTCTCTGCACGAAGCTGAAGAGGGAAAAGAGAAGGATCCACATGGAAGTCAGCCTGTCAATAGATTGCCTAATAGCAGGTTGACAGAATTAAGGGATTGGCACACGGGATTGGAAGCTGCTGCCAGGGATTTGCAATGCAATGCTGGGGCTGATGAGGGTGGGTCACGTCTGTGTTTAAGGCTGCACCTTCAAACCAAACACCTCAAGTACCTTTCCAAGTGAAAGCCAGGCTCCTGTTATTCCACCCACAAAACTCTGAGGACCTGGAGTCCTGACCACTATTTTATATTGCTTCCCAATCCTTTCTCAAAAGAATCAGCCTGCTCAATTCCGAGAAGCTCAGCAGCCACGGGCCAGCAGGTCTGGCTGTCACTGGTGCCACATCAAACCTGGCTTGCTCCCCCAGGAGCCCAAAAGGCTGTGCCACCCTGGGGTCTTCCCTCTGTACCCTCCTGACCCCAGGGGACAATTTGGGGGTTCTTTACTCATTTATTTCTACACCTTCTGGGTCTGCCATGTGCCTCGAGTCTCATCTGCAAATGTCCCCCGCTGCTGGCAGCTGAATTGTTTTCATTTCAGCCAGGATTTGGGTCACAGCTTTGTTTCAGGGTTTTGAAGGGGAAAGAAAACATTTAGGCACAGCAAAAGGAGACAAAGCAATCAAGGAAAAGCCCTTTTACCCCCATGGCAAAACAC
>NW_026613090.1:0-7276 GCF_029582105.1 Oenanthe melanoleuca | reverse complement strand
TGGGCAGTGTCACCTGGCCAGTGCCATCCCTTGGCACCTGGGCAGTGTCACCTGTGCAGTGTCACCTGGCCAGTGTCATCCCTTGGCACCTGGGCAGTGTCACCTGTGCAGTGCCATCCCCTGGCACCTGGGCAGTGTCACCTGGCCAGTGTCACCTGGCCAGTGTCATCCCTTGGCACCTGTGCAGTGCCACCTGGGCAGTGCCATCCCCTGGCACCTGGGCAGTGCCATCCCCTGGCACCTGGGCAGTGTCACCTGTGCAGTGTCACCTGGGCAGTGTCATCCCCTGGCACCTGGGCAGTGTCACCTGTGCAGTGTCATCCCCTGGCACCTGTGCAGTGTCACCTGTGCGGTGTCATCCATCCCACCTATGACCCTGACCTGTCCTCACGATGTCCCCACGGTGTCCTTCTGTCCCCCAGGCCTTCAGCTGCGCACACCACATTCCCCAGGGTGTCCCCTCATGTCCCCACGATGTCCCCACGGTGTCCCCACAATGTCCCCACACTGTCCCCGTGTCCCCCAGGCCTTCAGCGCACCACATCGGCCGGTCCCCCGTGTCCCTGACCTGTCCCCACGATGTCCCTACGATGTCCCCACACTGTCCCCACACTGTCCCCACACTGTCCCCGTGTCCCCCCAGGCCTTCAGCGCACCGCATCGGCCAGGATGTCCCCATTGTGTCCCCCATGTCCCTGAGCTGTCCCCACAATGTCCCCACACTGTCCCCTGTCCCCCCAGGCCTTCAGCGCACCGCATCAGCCAGGATGTCCCCATTGTGTCCCCCATGTCCCTGACTTGTCCCCATGATGTCCCCACATTGTCCCCACGGTGTCCCCACACTGTCCCCACGATGTCCCCATGGTGTCCCCACAGTGTCCCCCTAATGTCCCCCTGTCCCCGCAGGCCTTCAGCCGCACGCACCGCATCGGCCAGGATGTCCCCGTTGCGTCCCCCCATGTCCCTGACCTGTCCCCACAATGTCCCCACAGTGTCCCCACGGTGTCCCCACACTGTCCCCATGATGTCCCCACAGCGCACTGCATCGGCCAGGCTTGTGTCCCCCCATGTCCCCCATGTCCCTGACCTGTCCCCATGATGTCCCCGCAGGCATTCAGCCACGCGCACCGCATCGGCCAGGATGTCCCCCCATGTCCCCCATGTCCCTGACCTGTCCCCCCATGTCCCCCATGTCCCTGACCTGTCCCCACGATGTCCCCATGATGTCCCCGCAGGCATTCAGCCACGTGCACCGCATCGGCCAGGATGTCCCCCCATGTCCCCCATGTCCCTGACCTGTCCCCCCATGTCCCCCCATGTCCCTGACCTGTCGCCACGATGTCCCCATGGTGTCCCCGCAGGCGTTCAGCCGCGCGCACCGCATCGGCCAGGATGTCCCCGTTGTGTCCCCCCATATCCCTGACCTGTCCCCACAATGTCCCCACAGTGTCCCCACGGTGTCCCCACACTGTCCCCATGATGTCCCCACGGTGTCCCCACAATGTCCCCACGGTGTCCCCACGGTGTCCCCACACTGTCCCCTGTCCCCCAGGGCCTTCAGCCGCGCGCCCCGCATTGGCCAGGATGTCCCCACAATGTCCCCTCAATGTCCCCACACTGTTCCCTGTCCCGCAGGCGTTCAGCCGCGCGCACTGCATCGGCCAGAATTGTGTCCCCCATGTCCCTGACCTGTCCCCACGATGTCCCCATGGTGTCCCCGCAGGCGTTCAGCCGCGCGCCCCGCATCGGCCAGGATGTCCCCACAATGTCCCCTCAATGTCCCCACACTGTCCCCTGTCCCCGCAGGCGTTCAGCCGCGCGCACCGCATCGGCCAGGCCAACAAGGTGATGATTTACCGCTTTGTGACGCGGGCCTCGGTGGAGGAGCGGATCACGCAGGTGGCCAAGAGGAAGATGATGCTGACGCACCTGGTGGTGCGCCCGGGGCTGGGCTCCAAGGCCGGCTCCATGTCCAAGCAGGAGCTCGACGACATCCTCAAGTTCGGCACCGAGGAGCTCTTCAAGGACGAGAACGAGGGTGGGTCAGCCCTGGGCATGGGCTGGACTGGGCCGTACTGGGCTAAACTGGGCTGGGCTGGGTCATGTTGGGCTGGACTGTGCTGGACTTGGTCATGTTGAGCTGGACTGGGCCATACTGGGCTAAACTGGGCTGGGCTGGGTCATGTTGGGCTGGACTGTGCTGGACTTGGTCATGTTGAGCTGGACTGGGACGTACTGGGCTAAACTGGGCTGGGCTGGGTCATGTTGGACTGTGTTGGGCTGGACTTGATCATGTTCGGCTGGGCTGGGCCATGTTGGGCTGGACTTGGTCATGCTGGGCTGGACTGTGCTGGACTTGGTCATGTTGAGCTGGACTGGGACGTACTGGGCTAAACTGGGCTGGGCTGGGTCATGTTGGACTGTGTTGGGCTGGACTTGATCATGTTTGGCTGGGCTGGGCCATGTTGGGCTGGACTTGGTCATGCTGGGCTGGACTGTGCTGGACTTGGTCATGTTGAGCTGGACTGGGCCGTACTGGGCTAAACTGGGCTGGGCTGGGCTGGGTCATGTTGGGCTGTGTTGGGCTGGACTGGGCTGTGCTGTGCTGGGCTGGGCTAGGTCGTGTTAGGCTGGACTGGGTCATGCTGGGCTGGGCTGGACTACTGGGCTGTGCTAGGCTGGGCTGGGCTGGGCTGGACTGGGCCATGCTGGGCTGGACTGGGCCATGCTGGGCTGGACTGGGCTGGGCTGGTCTGGACTGGGTTGTGCTGGTCTGGACTGGGCTGTGCTGGGCTGGACTGGTTCATGTTAGGCCGGACTGGGCCATGCTGGGCTGGCCTGGACTGTGCTGGTCTGGACTGGGCTGTGCTGGGCTGGACTGGGTCATGTTGGGCTGGACTGGGCCATGCTGGGCTGGCCTGGACTGTTCTGGGCTGGACTGGGCCGTGCTGGGCTGGACTGTGCCATGCTGGGCCATGTTGGAGTGTGACAAAGCCATTGTCACATTGTGTTGGGACGTGTTAGGCTGTGACAAAGCCGTGTCCCAGCGTGTCCAGCTGTGTCCGGCCGTATCCCAGCTGTGTCCAGCTGTGTCTGGCCGTGTCCCAGCCGTGTCCCAGCCGTGTCCCAGCGTGTCCCTCGGTGTCCCCACCCGCAGGGGACAACAAGGAGGAGGACAGCAGCGTCATCCACTACGACAACGAGGCCATCGCGCGGCTGCTGGACCGGAACCAGGACGCCACCGACGACGCCGACGTGCAGAACATGAACGAGTACCTGAGCTCCTTCAAGGTGGCCCAGTACGTGGTCAGGGAGGAGGACAAGGTGCGGCTCTGGGGACACTGGGGGGCACCGGGGACACTGGGAGGCACTGGGGACATTGGGGACACTGGGGACATTGGGGACACTGGGGACACTGGGGACATTGGGGGCATTGGGAGGATTGGGGACATTGAGGGGATTGGGGACATTGGGGACACTGGGAGGATTTGGGATACTGGGGACATTGGGGACATTGGGGACACTGGGAGGATTCTGGATACTGGAGACACTGGGGACATTGGGAGGATTGGGGACATTGAGGGGATTGGGGACATTGGGGGACACTGGGAGGATTTGGGATACTGGGGACATTGGGGACATTGGGGACACTGGGAGGATTGGGGATACTGGGGACATTGGGGGGATTGAGGACACTGGGAGGATTGGGGATACTGGAGACATTGGGGACACTGGGGACATTGAGAACACTGGGAGGATTGGGGATACTGGGGACATTGGGGGGGATTGGGGACACTGGGGACATTGGGGACATTGAAAGGATTGGGGATACTGGGGACATTGGGGACACAGGGAGGATTGGGGACATGGAGGGGATTTGGGACATTGGGGACAATTAGGGGGGATTGGGGATATTGGGGGGATTGAGGATACTGGGAGGATTGGGGACAGTGGGGACATTGGAGGGATTGGGGACATTGGGGTGGGGACACTGGGGTGATGGAACTGGGGACTCTGGAGAAGATGGAGGGTCCTGGACAGTGGAAATGAAGATGATGATGATGATAATGATGATGATGATGGAGATGGTAGAGATGATGATGATGATGATGGTAGAGATGATGATGGAGATGATGATGATGATGATGATGATGATGAAGATGGGAACAGTGGAGATGAAGTTGATGTGACAACGGGGGTGGGAATGATGAGGGTGAGGATGGAGATGATGAGGATGAAGGTGGGGATGACCATGATGATGGAGATGGGGATGATGATGAGGATGAAGATAGGGATGATGATGATGATGGAGACAACAAGGACGGGGACGCTCACCCCTGACCCTGAATGACCCCGAGTGACCCCGGTGTGCCCGGCAGATCGAGGAGATCGAGCGGGAGATCATCAAGCAGGAGGAGAACGTGGACCCCGACTACTGGGAGAAGCTGCTGCGGCACCACTACGAGCAGCAGCAGGAGGACCTGGCGCGGAACCTGGGCAAGGGCAAGCGCGTGCGCAAGCAGGTCAACTACAACGACGCCGCCCAGGAGGACCAAGGTGGGCACTGGGAGGGACTGGGAGGGACTGGGATGGGACTGGGGTACACTGGGAGGGACTGGGATGGAACCTGGGCAAGGGCAAGCGCGTCCGCAAGCAGGTCAACTACAACGCTGCCGCCCAGGAGGACCAAGGTGGGCACTGGGAGGGACTGGGAGGGACTGGGATGGGACTGGGACTGGGATTGGACTGGGAGGGACTGGGACACACTGGGATGGGACTGGGATGGAACCTGGGCAAGGGCAAGCGCGTGCGCAAGCAGGTCAACTACAACGACGCTGCCCAGGAGGACCAAGGTGGGCACTGGGAGGGACTGGGGGGCACTGGGACACACTGGGATGGGACTGGGATGGGACTGGGATGGACTGGGATGGACTGGGATGGAACCTGGGCAAGGGCAAGCGTGTGCGCAAGCAGGTCAACTACAACGACGTCGCCCAGGAGGACCAAGGTGGGCACTGGGGGGCACTGGGAGGGACTGGGAGGGACTGGGATGGACTGGGATGGGACTAGGACACACTGGGAGGGACTGGGATGGAACCTGGGCAAGGGCAAGCGTGTGCGCAAGCAGGTCAACTACAACGACGTCGCCCAGGACCAAGGTGGGCACTGGGAGGGACTGGGAGGGACTGGGATGGGACTGGGATGGACTGGGATGGACTGGGATGGGACAGGGGTACACTGGGAGGGACTGGGATGGAACCTGGGCAAGGGCAAGCGCGTGTGCAAGCAGGTCAACTACAACGACGCCGCCCAGGAGGACCAAGGTGGGCACTGGGAGGGACTGGGAGGGACTGGGACACACTGGGAGGGACTGGGAGGGACTGGGACACACTGGGAGAGACTGGGACTCGCTGGGACACACTGGTGGCGCGGTGTCCCCAACACTGGCCGTGTCCCCAGATAACCAGTCCGAGTACTCGGTGGGCTCCGAGGAGGAGGACGAGGACTTCGACGAGCGGCCGGAGGGTGAGTGTCACCTGTGTCACCTGTGTCATCTGTGTGTCACCTGTGTGTGACCTCAGTGTCACCTGTGTGTCACCTGTGTCACCTCTGTGTGACCTCAGTGTGTCACCTCTGTGTCACCTGTATCACCTCCTGTGTCACCTCTGTGTCACCTGTGTGTGACCTCAGTGTCACCTGTGTGTCACCTGTGTCACCTGTGTCACCTCTGTGTGTCTTGGGAAGGGTCACAGTGGCCCAAGAAGGGTCAGGGTGTCCTGGGGGGTTTTGGGTGGCCCAAAGGATGGTCACAGTGGCCCAAGGGGGGTCAGGGTGGCCCAAGGTGGGTCAGGGTGGCCCAAGGGGGGTTTGGGGTGCTGACCCCTCCCCTCCCCCCAGGCCGGCGCCAGTCCAAGCGGCAGCTGCGGAACGAGAAGGACAAACCCCTCCCCCCACTGCTGGCCCGGGTGGGCGGCAACATCGAGGTGAGGGGACATGGGGACACTGGGGACACTGGGGGGACTGGGGGACTGGGGACACTGGGGACACTGGGGGGGACCTGGGGACACTGAGGGAATTGGGGACATTGTGGGACTGGGGACACTGAGGGGATTGGGGACACTGAGGGAATTGGGGACACTGTGGGACTGGGGACACTGAGGGGATTGGGGACACTGAGGGAATTGGGGACACTGAGGGGATTGGGGACACTGAGGGACTGAGGACACTGAGGGAATTGGGGACATTGTGGGACTGGGGACACTGAGGGGATTGGGGACACTGAGGGAATTGGGGACACTGTGGGACTGGGGACACTGAGGGGATTGGGGACACTGTGGGACTGAGGACACTGGGGAGATTGGGGACACTGAGGGGACTGGGGACATCCCCAGGGTGAGGAATTCCTAGGGGTTGGGGGTACTCCGGGGACTTGGGGACACTGCTGGGGATCGGGATCTTCGGACACCCAATGTCCACTCTGTCCCCTCTGTCCCCTGTGTCCCCAATCCCCCCAATGTCCCCTCTGTCCCCAATCCCCCCTGTGTCCCCTCTGTCCCCTGTGTCCCCATGTCCCCTCTGTCCCCAATCCCCCCAATGTCCCCTGTGTCCCCTGTGTCCCCTGTGTCCTCAATCCCCCCAATGTCCCCTCTGTCCCCAATCCCCCCAATGTCCCCTCTGTCCCCTCTGTCCCCATGTCCCCAATCCCCGCTGTGTCCCCTCTGTCCCCAATCCCCCCAATGTCCCCTCTGTCCCCTCTGTCGCCAATCCCCCCAATGTCCCCAATCCCCCCCCGTCCCCCGTGTCCCCGTGTCCCCGTGTCCCGTGTCCCCCCATCCCGTGTCCCTGTGTCCCCATGTCCCCGTGTCCCCGTGTCCCCTCTGTGCCCAATCCCCCCTCTGTCCCCATGTCCCCTCTGTCCCCATGTCCCCTCTGTCCCCGTGTCCCGTGTCCCCCTGTGTGCCGTGCCAGGTGCTGGGGTTCAACACGCGGCAGCGCAAGGCGTTCCTCAACGCCGTCATGCGCTGGGGGATGCCGCCCCAGGACGCCTTCACCTCCCAGTGGCTCGTGAGGGACCTGCGCGGCAAGACCGAGAAGGAGTTCAAGTAGGTGACACAGGGGACGGCTGGGGACAGCTGGGGACAGAGGGGACAGATGGGGTACAGCGGGGACAGCTGGGGACAGCGGGGACAGCTGGGGACAGAGGGGACAGCTGGGGGACAGAGGGGACAGCTGGGGACAGCTGGGGACAGAGGGGACAGCTGGGGACAGCTGGGGA
>NW_026613089.1:0-7382 GCF_029582105.1 Oenanthe melanoleuca | reverse complement strand
CCAATGTCCCCCAATGTCCCCAGTATCCCCAATATCCCCAATGTCCCTCTGTCCCCAATGTCCCCAGTGTCCCTCTGTCCCCTCTGTCCCCCATGTCCCCAATGTCCCTCTGTCCCCTCTGTCCCCAGTGTCCCTCTGTCCCCCCGTCCCTGTCCCACCTTCAGCTGGAATCCTCTGGCGAACGCTCTCCCCGGGCAGAACTCGGGCTCTCCCCAGTTCCCCCAGTTCCCCCCGTTCTCCACCGACAGCGTCGCTGTGGGGTCAGCGCTGCCCCAGCCCCGCGCCGGGGGCGCCACCAGCGCCACCAGCGCCACCAGCGCCACCAGCGCCACCCAGGGCCGCGGGGACAGAGCCATGGCAGAGCCACCCCCCCGGGGACACCGCGGGATTTATAACCGAGCACAGGGGACAGCGACCGCGGGGACACGGCTGGGAGGGACTGGGAGGGACTGGGGGGGACTGGGGGGGACTGGGAGGGGATTGGGGGGAACTGGGGGGGACTGGGAGGGACTGGGGGGGACTGGGGGGAACTGGGAGGGACTGGGTGGGTCTGGGAGGGACTGGGAGGGTCTGGGGGCCACTGGGGGGGACTGGGAGGAACTGGGAGGGACTGGGATGGACTGGGCGGGCACTGGGGGCACTGGGAGGGGGCTGAGGGGAATGGGAAGGGAACTGGGAGAGAATGAGACGGCAATGGGAGGGACTGGGACAGACTGGGCGTGAACTGGGAGCACCGGGTTGTACTGGGCTGTACTGGGATCACTGGGAGTACTGGTTTGTACTGGGATCACTGGTTTGTACTGGGATTACTGGGAGCACTGGTCTGTACTGGGAGCACTGGGCTGTACTGGGATCACTGGGTTGTACTGGTTTGTACTGGGATTACTGGGAGCACTGGTCTGTACTGGGAACACTGGGGGAATGACCCAGGGGACATCGTGGGGTGGCCCCGTCATTGTCCCCTGTCCCCTCCCCCACCCTGTCCCCTCCCGGTGACGTCACCGCCACCGCCCCCCCTCCCATTGGCTGCTCGTCCCCCCGCCCCCCCATTTGGGGACATTTTGGGGACACCGCGGAACCCTCCCCCGAACACGTGACACTGAACTGGGACAGACTGGGACGAACTGGGAGTTTATTGAGTTCCACCCGGCCCCGGGGCGGGGACACCCTGGGGACACTCTGGGGACATCCAGACCCCCCCGTCCCCATGGGTGGGGTCCATGGAACCTTTGGGGACACCTTGGGGACAGTCTGGGGACACCTGGACCCTCCGTGTCCCCATGGAGGAACCCAGGGACACCCTGGGGACACTTTGGTGACACGGGGAACACTTTAGGGACAGTTTAGGGACACCTTGGGGACACCCAGACCCCCGTGTCCCCATGGGTGGGGTCCAGGGACACTCTGGGGACACTTTAGGGACACTTTGGTGACACCCTGGGGACACCTTGGGGACACTTTGGGGACACCCAGACCCTCCCTGTCCCTATAGAGGCATCCAGGGACACCCTGGGGACACCTTGAGGACACTTCAGGAACACTTTATGTACAGTTTGGTGACACTTTAGGAACACCTTGGTGACACTTCGGTGACACTCTCATGACACTCTGGGGACACCCAGACCCCCTTGTCCCTACAGAGGCGTCCAGGGACACCTTGGGGACACTGTGGTGACACCTTGGGGACACTCCAAGGACACTCTGGTGACACTTCAGGAACACTTTATGTACACTTTGGTGACACCTTGAGGACACCTTGGTGACACCCTGGTGGCACTGTGCTGTCCCCGCTGTCACTGCCCCCCCTCCTGCGCCCCGTTGGCTTTGAAGGCGGCACTGGTGGCACTGGTGGCACTGGTGGCACTGGTGGCAGCGCCGGTGGCAGCCACGCCCCCCTGGGGACTGTCCCCCGCCTCCCCCTTGGGCGAGGCGCCGCTGGCGCTCGGGGACAGCTGGGGGGCGGCGCTGGGGACAGGGGCGGCGGCGGTGGCAGTGCCACCCTTGCTGTCCCCGGCGGGGGGCAGGGACACCACGATGTATTTCTGCACGGCGCTGGGGACGCCGGCGGGGACGCTGGTGGCCCCGGGGGCGGCGCTGGTGGCCCCGGGCGCTGGCACCAGCTTGACCAGCGGCTGCACGGCGCTGGGGACACTGGGGACCGTGCTGGTGACAGGGGAGGTGGCGCTGGGGGCGGGGGAGGTGCTCAGGGTGATCACCTGGGGACACGGGGGACAGGGGTGGCACTGGGGTGGCACCGTGGAAATGCCACCTCAGTGTCACAAATTGTCACCTCAGTGTCACAAATTGTCACCTCGTTGTCCTGTCATTGTCGCCCCACTGTCGCTTGTTGACACTCAAATGTCACCTCGTTGTCACCTCATTGTCACCCCCTTGTCCTTTCACTGTCACACCACTGTCATCCCCTGTCAGCCCAATGTCACCAATCCCCCCCATGTCCCCCCAATGTCCCCCCCATGTCCCCAATGTCCCCAATCCCCCTCCAATGTCCCCCATGTCCCCACCCCGCCCCAATGACCCAAATGTCCCCAGTGTCCCCCCAATGTCCCCCCAATGTCCCAGTGTCCCCATTGTCCACATGTCCCCCCATTGTCCCCAATCCCCCCAGTGTCCCCAATCCCCCCAATGTCCCCAATCCCCCTCCCGTGTCCCCACTGTCCCCACTGTCCCCAATGTCCCCCCATGTCCCCTGTCCCCTACCTGCTGCCCGGCGCTGCTGGCCGAGGACATGACGATGAACTTGGGGGGCGGTGACGGCTGCGTGGGGGTCCCGGGGCGGCCCGAGGGCAGGGAGGGGACAGGGACGGGGACAGGGACGGGCAGGGCGATGGCGCTGGGGACCTTGATGATGCTGGGGGGGCGCGGGGGGGCGCCCGGAGCCGGCGGGGCCTGGGACAGCGTCAGCGTGGGGCGGGGCTGCGGGACAGGGACAGTCAGGGACAGCGGGGACACTGGGGGGATTGGGGACACTGGGGACGATTGGGGACACTGGGGGGGATTGGGGACACTGGGGGGGGATTGGGGACACTGGGGGGGATTGGGGACACATGTGGGATACTGGGGACATTGGGGGGGATTGGGGACACTGGGGACATTGGGGGGGATTGGGGACATTGGGGACATTGGGGGGGATTGGGGACATTGGGGACACTGGGGACACTGGGGGGATTGGGGACACTGGGGGGGATTGGGGACACTGGGGGGGATTGGGGACATTGGGGGACAGATTTGGGGACACTGGGGGGATTGGGGACACTGGGGACATTGGGGACACTGGGGGGATTGGGGACACTGGGGACACTGGGGATACTGGGGACACTGGGGGGACACTGGGGGGGGATTGGGGGGGACACTGGGGACACACACAGGACACACATCGGGAACACGTTGGGGACACAAGTCCCAGGAAGGGGACACATGCAGCAGGACCCCCCAGGGTGACCACAAACCCTCACCCGGCCCCAGCCCTGGTGTCACCTCCCCCAATGTCCCCAACATCCCCGATCCCCCAGTGTCCCCAATCCCCCCAGTGTCCCCAATGTCCCCATTCCCCCCAATCCCCCAGTGTCCCCATTCCCCCCAATGTCCCCAATGTCCCCATTCCCCCCAATCCCCCCAGTGTCCCCAACGCCCCCCAATGTCCCCAATGCCCCATTCCCCCCAGTGTCCCCATTCCCCCCATTCCCCCGCTGTCCCCGCTGTCCCCGGTGCCACCTGGGTGATGGTCAGCGTGGTCCTGTTGACCTGCTGCGCCTGCAGCGCCGCCTGCGCCCGCGCCTTCACCACGTGCGAGCACAGCAGCGCCCCCAGGTACCCGAAATCCGCCCGGAACGCCTCGGGGCTGTCGGGGGGCGCGCGGGCCTTGGCCAGCACGGGGGCACAGTGCTTCTGGGGGGACATGGGGACAGCAGGGTGACACTGGGATATCCCAGCACGGGGGCACAGTGCTTCTGGGGGGACATTGGGGACATGGGGACAGCATTGGGGACACTGGGGACACTGGGATATCCCAGCACGGGGGCACAGTGCTTCTGGGGGGACATTGGGGACATGGGGACAGCATTGGGGACACTGGGGACACTGGGATATCCCAGCACGGGGGCACAGTGCTTCTGGGGGGACATTGGGGACATGGGGACAGCATTGGGGACACTGGGGACACTGGGATATCCCAGCACGGGGGCACAGTGCTTCTGGGGGGACATGGGGACAGCATTGGGGACACTGGGATATCCCAGCACGGGGGCACAGTGCTTCTGGGGGGACATGGGGACAGCATTGGGGACACTGGGATATCCCAGCACGGGGGCACAGTGCTTCTGGGGGGACATGGGGACAGCATTGGGGACACTGGGATATCCCAGCACGGGGGCACAGTGCTTCTGGAGGGACACAGAGGGACATGGGAACAGCATTGGGGACATGGGGACAGCAGAGTGACACTGGGATATCCCAGCACGGGGGCACAGTGCTGCTGTGGGGACAAAGAGGGACACTGGGGACACACCTTGTTCCCTTCATGTCCCCAACCCTCCAGTGTCCTCAGTCCCCCCAATGTCCCCCCAATGTCCCCAGTGTCTCCAGTGTCCCCCTGTCCTTGTCCCTGCCCCGTCCTTCACCAGCAGCAGGCTCTGCACGTGGTCCCCAGTGTCCCCAGTCCCCCCAGTGTCCCAGTGTCCCCAGTCCCCCCAGTGTCCCCAATCCTCCCAGTGTCTCCAGTCCCCCCAGTCCCCCAGTGTCCCGTGTCCCCGTCCCTCACCAGCGGCAGGCTCTGCACGTGGTCCCCAGTGTCCCAGTCCCCCCAGTGTCCCCAATGTCCCCCCAGTGTCCCCTCCCTCACCAGCAGCAGGCTCTGCACGTGGTCGGCCCCGATGCGGTCGATGGTGCTCACCACCGGCCCTTCCAGAATGTTCCGCACGCGCTCGCCCTCGGCCGGGAGCCGCGGCAGGATCAGGGTCTTGATCACCTGGGGGAGGGACACGGGGACACTGGGGGGACACTGGGGGGACATGGGGACACTGGGGGGACACTGGGGACACTGGGGGGATTGGGGACATTGGGGGACATTGGGGACATTGGGGACACTGGGGGGATTGGGGACATTGGGGGACACTGGGGGGATTGGGGACATTGGGGGACACTTGGGGACACTGGGGGACACTGGGGGGACATTGGGGACATAACACAGGTGACACACACAGGTGACACACAGGTGACACTCAGCTGTCCCCAGCTGTCCCTGTGTCCCCAGGAGTCACTCAGGAGACACTCAGGTGACACACACGGGTGACACAGATGACACTCAGGTGACACAGGTGAGACTCAGGTGACACACAGGTAACACTCAGGTGACACAGGTGAGACACTCAACAGGTGACACACAGGTGGCACTTAGGTGACATTCAGGTGACACTCAGGTGACAGAGGTGTGACACTCAGGTGACACTCAGGTGACATAGGTGACAGTCAGGTGACACAGGTGCCAGTCAGGTGACACTCAGGTGCCACAGGTGTCCCCAGGTGACACACAGGTGACCCTCAGGTGACACAGGTGTGATACTCAAGTGACACAGGTGACACCTAGGTGACATTAATGACACTCAGGTGTCCCCAGGTGTCCCCAGGTGCCACTCACGTCGTGTCCCAGCTCGGCCAGCCCCGCGATGGAGCCGTACCGCGTCGTCCAGGGCGTCTTGTCATCGACCCAGCTCTGGGGGACACAGAGACCCCAAATCAAAATTACAGACCCCAAATCACACCCCAAACCCAAATTACAGACCCCAAAATCACACCAGAAATCAAAATTATCAAACCCAAACCACTAATCACACCCCAAATCCAAAATTACAAACCCCAAACCCCAAATCACACCCCAAATCAAAATTATAGACCCCAAATCACACCCCAAATCAAACCCCAAATCACACCCCAAACCCAAAACCCCAAATCACACCTCAAATCAAAATTACAGACCCCAAACCCCAAATTACACCCCAAATCAAAATTACAGACCCCAAAACACAAATCACACTCCAAACCACAAATTTCAGACCCCAAATCAAACCCAAACCCAAAACCCCAAATCACAAACCCCAAACCCCAAACCCAAAACCCCAAATCACAAACCCCAAACCCCAAATCACAAACCCCAAACCCCAAACCCCAAATCACAAACCCCAATTTTTTTACCCAACTCTTCCATTTTTAACCCCAAAATCCCCATTTTTCGCTCTAAAATCCCCATTTTTTCACCGAATTTTCCCGTTTTTTCCCCCAAATTCCCGTTTCCTGCCCTGGCCCTGACCCTGGTGAAGGTCTTGGTGATCCTGCTCTGGATGTTGTTGGTGGTGGTGCTGAAGTTCTTGCACACCTGCGCCACCAGGCGCGCGGCGAAGTCGCGCAGGGCCCAGTGGTTGTCGACGTCGGGGCGCAGGCAGAGCTGGCGGCTGACGATGCACGTCATGACAGCGGGGATCAGCTCGTGCAGCTGGGACAGGGACAGACAGGGGACATCACTGGGGACATGGGGACATCATTGGGGACATTGGGGACATTGGGGACATTGGGGACACAGGGACAGGCAGAGCTGGCGGCTGACGATGCACGTCATGACAGCGGGGATCAGCTCGTGCAGCTGAGAGGGGACATTGGAGACATGGGGACATCATTGGGGACATCACTGGGGACATGGGGACACGGGGACAGGCAGAGCTGGCGGCTGACGATGCACGTCATGACAGCGGGGATCAGCTCGTGCAGCTGAGAGGGGACATTGGGGACATCACTGGGGACATGGGGACATCACTGGGGACATCCCGGGGGACATCATTGGGGACATGGGGACATCATTGGGGACATCACTGGGGACATGGGGACATTGGGGACATTGGGGACATGGGAACATGGGGACATCACTGGGGACATCATTGGGGACATTAGGGACATCATTGGGGACATGGGGACAGGCAGAGCTGGCGGCTGACGATGCACGTCATGACAGCGGGGATCAGCTCGTGCAGCTGGGGACAGTGGGGACATGGGGACATTGGGGACATCACTGGGGACATGGGTGACATCATTGGGGACATCATTGGGGACATGGGGACAGTGGGGGACATCATTGGGGACATGGGGACATTGGGGACACAGGGACAGGCAGAGCTGGCGGCTGACGATGCACGTCATGACAGCGGGGATCAGCTCGTGCAGCTGAGAGGGGACATGGGGACATTGGGGACATTGGGGACATCATTGGGGACACAGGGACAGGCAGAGCTGGCGGCTGACGATGCACGTCATGACAGCGGGGATCAGCTCGTGCAGCTGGGGACAGGGGGACATCATTGGGGACATCACTGGGGACA
>NW_026613088.1:0-7665 GCF_029582105.1 Oenanthe melanoleuca | reverse complement strand
AAATGGCGGAGCCCATAACAGCCACGTGCTTCCGGTTCAAAATGGCGGCGCCCATAACCGCCACGTGCTTCCGGTCCAATATGGCTGCGCCCATATCAGCCACGTGCTTCCGGTTTAAAATGGCGGCGCCCACAACTGCCACGTGCTTCCGGTTCAAAATGGCGGCGCCCATATCCGCCACGTGCTTCCGGTTCAAAATGGCGGCGCCCGTAACTGCCACGTGCTTCCGGTTTAAAATGGCGGCGCCCACAACCGCCACGTGCTTCCGGTTTAAAATGGCGGCGCCCATAACCGACACGTGCTTCCGGTCCAATATGGCTGCGCCCATATCAGCCACGTGCTTCCGGTTTAAAATGGCGGCGCCCACAACTGCCACGTGCTTCCGGTTCAAAATGGCGGCGCCCATATCCGCCACGTGCTTCCGGTTCAAAATGGCGGCGCCCGTAACTGCCACGTGCTTCCGGTTCAAAATGGCGGCGCCCGTAACTGCCACGTGCTTCCGGTTTAAAATGGCGGCGCCCACAACCGCCACGTGCTTCCGGTTTAAAATGGCGGCGCCCATAACCGACACGTGCTTCCGGTCGAATATGGCGGCGCCCTAGCTGCCACGTGTTTTTAGGTAAATATGGCATCTCCAATGCGGCCGCGTGGTGCTGGACAGGCGTGGCTGCGACTACATAGTCCCGTGTTGCCGGACAATATGTCGGCGGCCGTTCTGCCGTGTGATAGGGGACAGTTTTTGCAGCCCCGATCAACGTGGTCGGGCCGACGGGGTGACCCGATGACATGGAGGGGCGGGCCGACCCTATGACGCGCGGGAGCGTGGCAAGGCGGTGACGCGGGGGGGGGCGGGCCGCGGCTGTGACGCGTGGGCCGCGGCCCCGGCCGTGACGGGAGGGGCGGTGCCGCCGCTGTGACGCGGGGGGCGGGCCCGCGGCTGTGATGCGGGGGGGGCCGACCCGATGACGTGCGGGGCCGTGGGCGGAGCCCGGGCCGCTGACGTGCGGGCGCTAACGTGACAGCGCTTCCGGTTCGGGTGCCGGCGGTGCCGCCGCTCCCTCGGCGGGCGGAGTGTGGGGCTCGGGCACCCGGCGGCATCGGGGCGGGCGCTGGGGCCGCGCGGCGCTGCCGCTGCTGCTCCGGGCTGCTGCCGGGGCTCCCGTGCCGCCGGCCGTGCGCGGGAGGGCGGTGCGGGGATTTCCCCGCGCTGAGGGGAACCGGCCCCGGCGCCTCCCGAACCCGCCGCTCCGGCGCTGCCAGGGAGTTTGTGATCAATTAAAAAGATGCCTTGTATTCTCGGAGTGTTCCATTCTGCCTCTGCTGTTTTTCCTGCTAGTCTGGATCCTCTGCTTAGATTTTTTTTTTCTTCCTATTTTAGATGCCCTGGCTGTGGTGGATGTCCCGGTTGAGGGCAGTGATGGCTTTCATGAAGAAATCTTTAAATGAAGACGGGATTACCCAAACCTTTCCCTTCCCTGCTGCACTAGAAGCCAGGAATATCCTGTTGCTTCAGTCTGAAAACGGAACAGGTACAGGTTTTTTTGATATTGTGCCATTTCTACCAGTGGCGTGAAAGGGGCATCATTTTGAGCCATTTTTAATAATTTTTGGGGATATTTTGGGGGTGTTTTTGACTGGTTTTTTTTGGTTTTTTTCTCACTTTGGCCACCTGGTCCGGCTAATTTTTGGAGCTTTTTTTGGGGAATATTTTTGGCAATTTTGGGAGATTTTTTTGGGAATTTGTTTCAGGATTTTTGGTAATTTTGGGGGGTAGTTTGGTAATTTTGGGGATTTTTTGGGGGAAATTTTTTGGGAATCTTTTTGTGATTTTAGGGAAATTTTTTTCGGGTTTTTGGGAATTTTTTGGGGATATTTATGGGGATACTTTTTGGGATTTTTCGAGGGTTTGTTGAGAGTTTTTTGGGGATTTTTTGGGGGGTTTTTTGAATTTTTTTGGGATTTTTTTGGGGGATATTTTTTGGTAGTTTTGGGGATTTTTTGTGGAATATTTTGGGGATTTTTGAGGATATTTTTGGGGTGTTTTTGGGGATTTTTTCACCTTTGGCTGCCAGGTTGTGGTGACTTTTAGGGGTTTTTTTGGGGTGTTTCTAGGGGGTGTTTTTGGTAATTTTTTTGGGGGTTTTGGTAATTTTAGGGGGTTTTTTGGGGAATTTTTTGGGGTGTTTTGGGGAATTTATTTGGAAGCTTTTGGGGGGTCTTTCAGGATTTTTTTTTTTTTAAGTTTTGGGGATTTTTTGGGGAATTTTTTTTCGGAATTTTTTGGGGACATTTTTGGGGTGTTTTTTGGCCTTTTTTTTCACCTTTGGCTGCCATGTTATGGGGATTTTGGGGGATTTTTTGGGGTATTTCTAGTGGGGTTTTTTGGGGTATTTTTGGGGGGTTTTGGTAAATTTAGGGGATTTTTGGGGGGGTATATTTGGGGTATTTTTGGGATTTTTTGGGGGGTTTTTTTCCTTACCTTTGGCTTCCAGCTCCAAGTGGTTTTTGGGTTTCTTTTGGGGATATTTTTGGTGTTTTTTGGGGATATCGGTAATTTTTGGGGATATTTGTGGGATGGTTTTTTGGGGTTTTTTGAGATTTTTTTTTAATTTTGAGGGGCATTTTTTGGGATTTCTGGTGGGTTTTTGGAAATTTTTGGGAGGATTTTTTTTTTTTCGGCCGATTTTTTGGAGATTTTTTTTGGTAATTTTTGAAGGGTTTTTAGGTAGTTTTTTGGGGTTCTTTCTCTCCTTTGGCCGCTAGCTCCAGCTGATTTTTGGGATTTTTTGGGGAGATATTTTTTAAAATATTTGGGGATTTTTTGGGGATTTTTTTTTTTAGGAATTATTTTTGGGTTCTTGGTAATTTTGGGGGATATTTCTGGGAGGTTTTTTGGGGTTTCTTTGGGATTTTTTCTGGGATTATTTGGGATTTTGGGGGGTTTTTGGGAAATTTTTGGGGGGATTATTTTGGGGATTTTTTTTTTTTAATTTTTGGCAATTTTTTGGACATTTTTATTTGTAATTTTTTGGGGGTTTTTTGGTAGTTTTTTTTGGGTTCTTTCTCCCATTTGGCCGCCAGCTCCATCTGATTTTTGGGATTTTTTGGGGGGTTATTTTTTCAAATTTTTGGGGATTTTTTGGGGGGGATTTTTTGGGGGTTTTTTGACAATTTTGGGGGATATTTTTGGGATTTTTTTGGAGTTTTTTTTGGGATTTTTGGTGAGTTTTTGGGAATTTTTTTGGGCTATTTTTGGGGGTTTTTTGGGTTTTTTTTCTCACCTTTGGCCACCAGCTCCAGGTGATTTTTGGGGGTTTTTCTGAGGACATTTTTGGTAATTTTGGGGGGATTTTTTTGGGGTTTTTGGTAATTTTGGGGGGGTTTTTTGGTAATTTTGGGGATTTTTTGCGAGAAATGTTTTAGTAATTTTTTGGGGGTTTTAGGGAATAACCGCCAGGTTATGCTGATTTTTAGGGGTTTTTCTGGGGTGTTTCTAGGGGAATTTTTTGGGAATATTTTGCGGGGGGTTTTGGTAATTTTAGGGATTTTTTGGTAAATTTTTGGGGTTCTTTTAGGGATATTTTTGGTAATTTTAGGGAATTTTTTGGGGATTTTTTTGAGAATTTTATTTTTTTGGATTTTGGTAATTTTTAGGGATGTTTTTAAGATGTCGTTTGGGGTTTTTTGAGTTTTTTGGGGATTTTTTGGGGATTCTTTTGGTAATTTTTGAAGATTCTTTTGGGGATTGTTTTTTGGAAATTTTTTTTTGGAATTTTGGTAATTTTTGAGGATATTTTTGGGATTTTTTTAGGTTTTTTTGAGGTTTCTTTTGAGGATTTTTGGGGGGTTTTTCAGGAATTTTTGGGAGGACCTTTTTGGGGATTTTTTTAAAATTTTTGGTAATTTTTTTTGGGGAGAATTTTTTTGGTAATTTTGGGGTTTATTTTGGGGATTTTAATTTCCTTTGGCCGCCAGCTCCAGCTGATTTTTTGGGATTTTTTTGGGGATATGTTTGGTAATTTTTGTGGATGTTTTTGGGATGTTTTTTGGGTGTTTTTTAGATTTTTGGGGGATTTTGGGGGGATTTTTTGGGGCATTTTTTTCTAATTTTTGGCTATTTTTTTGGGGAATTTTTTTGGTAATTTTTGGGAGGTTTTTGGGTAGTTTTTTGGGCTTTTTTCTCGCCTATAGCTGCTAGTTCCAGCTCATTTTTGGGTTTTTTTGGGGGGATAATTTTGGTAATTTTTAAAAATTTTTTGGGGGATTATTTTTTATGATTTTTTGGGGGGATTTTGGTAATTTTTGGGGATGTTTTTCGGGTTTTTTTGGGGGTTTTTTCTCCCCTTTCGCTGCCAGACCCACGTGATTTTTGGGGATTTTTTTGGGGGGGATTTTTTTTGGCTCTTTGGTAATTTTTGGGGATATTTTTTGGGTGTTTTGGGGTGGTTTTTGGGTGTTATTTTCTCTTTCCCTGCCAGCTCCAGGTGGTTTTTATATAATTTTGGGGGGTTGTTGGTAATTTTTTGAGGATTTTTTTTGGGTGGTTCTGGGGTTTTTTGGGGGATTTTTTGGATTTTTTTGTGGGGTTTTTTGGGAATTTTTTGAGGGAAATTTTTTGGGATGTTTCTGGGATTTTTTGGGGTATTTTTTTTTGGTTTTTGGTAATTTTTGGGGATATTTTTGGGGTGTTTTTGGCTGGTTTTTTGGGTAGTTTTTTGGGATTTTTCTCAACTTTTGCAGCCAGGTCAAGGTGATTTTTGGGAGATATTTTTTTGATAATTTTTGGGGGGTTTTTCGTAATTTTTTGAGGATATTTTTTCGGAATTTTTGGGGGTTTTTTGAGACTTTTTTGGGATTTTTGTGGGGTTTTTGGGAATTTTTTGGGGGAAATTTTTTGGGATGTTTGTGGGAATTTTTTTGGGATTTTTTTGGGGATGTTTCGGGTAATTTTTGGGGATTTTTTGGGTTTTGTTTTTTTTGGCATTTGGTAATTTTTGGAGATGTTTTTTTGGGTAGTTTTTTGATGTTATTTTCTCACCTTTGCCTGCCAGCTCCAGGTGGTTTTTTGGTAATTTTTTTTTGGTTTTTCGTAATTTTTGGGGATATTTTTGGGGATGTTTTGGGGTGGTTTTGGCTGGTTTTTTGAGTAGTTTTTTGGGTGGTTTTTTGGGGTTTCTCCTCACCTTTTTCGGCCAGGTCCAGGTGATTTTTGGGGTTTTTGGGGATATTTTTGGTAATTTTTGGGGAATTTTTGCGGGGATTTTGTTGGGGGAATTTTTTTGGGGGATTTTTTTTTTGTAATTTTTTGGGGTTTTTTTCGGGGATTTTTTTGGGGGTTTTTTGGGGAGTTTTTGGGAATTTTTGGGGGAATTTTTTCAGATTTTTGGGGGATTTTTTTGAGATATTTTTGGGGTGTTTTTGGGGGGTATTTTTCTCACCTTTGGCATCCAGGTTATGTGATTTTGGGGTTTTTTTGAGGGGTATTTCTAGGGGAGTTTTTTTGGGCATTTCTTTGGGGGGGCTTTTGGTAATTTTTGGGGTTTTTTTGGGGGGATTTTCGGGGGGGTTTGGGGAATTTATTCGGAATTTTTGAGGATTCTTTTGGAATTTTTGGAGATTTTTTGGGGATTTTTTTTTTGGCAATTTTTTGGGGGTTTTGGTGAATTTTGGGGATATTCTTTGCTTGTTTTTTGGAGTGTTTTTTGGGTTTTTTTCTCATGTTTGGTCGCCAGGTCAAGGTGATTTTGGGGATATTTTTGGTAATTTTGGGGGATTTTTGGGGTGTTTTTGGGTTAGTTTTGGGGGTTTTTTTCACCTTTGGCTGCCAGGTATTGGTGGTTTTTTTGGGTGTTTCTAGGGGGATTTTTTGGGAATTTTTTTTGGCGGGGTTGGTAATTTTTGGGGGATTTCTGGGAATATTTTGGGGGGTTGTGGGGAATTTATTTGGAATTTTGGGGGGATTTTTTTGGGGGGAATTTTTTTTGAGAGTTTTTGGTAATTATTGGGGACATTTTTGGGGTGTTTTTTTGGTTTTTTTCTCACCTTTGGCCGCCAGGTAAGAGTGATTTTGGGGGATTTTTTTGGTGTGCTTCTAGGGGTTTTTGGGGGGGTTTTTGGGAGATATTTTTGGGATTTTTTGGGGTTTTTTTGGGGGGTTTTTTTTTGGGGATTTTGGGGGGTTTTTGGGAGATATTTTTGGGGGTTTTTTAGAGATAGTATGCTTAAACTCCTCGCTTACTCAAAGACAACAGCCCGTGATGGGGACCCCTGCAGCTGACAATTATCAACACTCACCGGCTGGACCACCACCCAAAATAAAAGGGAGAAGGAGAAGGATAAAACCACAAGCCAAAAAACAGGCACGCTCTAAAAAGGCGGAGCCAAGGAGCGGCCGTGCTAAACAGTTCCCAGAAACTGCTGACTGTACATGAAGGTCTAGGAGTATGTAACAAATGGATGGATTGTGAAACGTATTTACAGGGGTGTTCCCGCAGCAGGTGTGCTCATGGCAGCATGCCAAGCACCCAGCTGTTCTAACCCTTGGCTCCATGCATGTCTCCTATTGCCTTTTTTATTAAACCTTGTACTTCTCCCAGAACCGTGAACCGTGTTTTTCACACTGAGGCGTCCCCGCCCTGCCCGGATGGAGCGGGGAGCGGGGGGTGTGTGTGAATAGAGGGGAGGGTGACGCCGAGTTCGGGCTGCGAGAGCGGCCGCGGCTGCGAGCGTGGGAAGGGCGGCAGTGCTGCCGCCTTGTGGGCACAGCGCGGTACTGCAGCCAGCCCCCGAGCCGGCGCTCCGGCAGTGCTCGGCAGCGGCTGCAGTACCGCGCTGTGCCCACAAGGCGGCGTTAGCGGCGGGTGCGCAGCCAGGGCTGGGGCGGGGCAGGGTGGTGCCTGGGGAGGATCCCAGGGGGACGGACACGGGAGGGACAGGGTCAGCGCTGGGCTAAACCCCAAAAAAAACCCTAAAAACCCCCCAAACTTCCAAAAAAAAGCCAGGGAAACTTTAAAAAATCCCTTCAAAATACCCTAAAACAACCTTAAAAACACCCCAAAACCCCTTTAAAAACCGGGTGCGGGGCCACGTGACACCCGCGGCAGTCGCGTATCCCGAGGCGCGGGGCTCGGTCGAGGGTCCGTTGCTCTGGGCCTGAGCAATGGATTGCCAGGCAGGAGTGGGACACAGCCC
Source organism: Oenanthe melanoleuca (assembly GCF_029582105.1). Classification (NCBI taxonomy): domain Eukaryota; kingdom Metazoa; phylum Chordata; class Aves; order Passeriformes; family Muscicapidae; genus Oenanthe; species Oenanthe melanoleuca. The sequence continues at coordinate 474 of NW_026613088.1, read as the reverse complement.
GGTAGTGCAGCCACAGTCGCCCCCCCCACCCCGCTTGTGGACACAACCAGGCACAGCAGCACCCCCAGATCTCAGGCACGACTATTTGAGCCCAGAGCGATGGATCAGCAGACATGAGCATGGGTTTTGGGTGAAACTCGGGTGACACAGGTGGATTTTTAGGAAGGAATCTCCCACTTTGGGGAGATTTTGGGGCTAAATCCTTGATTTTGGCTAAAACCGCCTCATCCCATGTGGACTTTTGGGGCTCCCTTCGCCATTTTTGGGGTGAAATTCCCCAAATTTTTTCCCCAAATTCTTTTTCAATTTATTTTTTTATTTTTTAGCGTTTCCTCCTCCCCAAATTCCCAAAACCCCCCAAAAAAATTCCAAAATAATTAACAAAAACTCCACACAGGCATGGGGGAAGCTTCTGTGCGGATTTAATGTTTGGGGATGGGGGTGGGGTGCCCAAAATTTTTGGGCTTCTCCTGC
>NW_026613087.1:0-7780 GCF_029582105.1 Oenanthe melanoleuca | reverse complement strand
GCAATCCTTGGGATTTTCATAGATTTTAGGTGCTTTTCTAGTAATTCCAGGAGGTTTTGGGCCATTTTTTGTGCCTTTTCATAGGCGTTTGGATCATTTTTGTTCGCATTTCCTTTGGAAGTTACCCACCCACTTTTCCAGTCTTTACCTTAGAAATTCCTGGACTCTGACTGCATTTTGGGGCTGATATTAGGGGTTTTTCTGGCCATTTGTTGTGCTATTTCTGGGGGATTTTCGTGTTTCTTAGTGCGAATTTTTTTGTCATTTTCCTGGGTTGCTAAGGCTGAATTTATCCTGGATTTTTCCTGATGTTTTTCCCAATAATGCTTGGAAGTTTGACCGGTTTGGGGTGTTTCAGTGTCAATTTTGGACTTTTTCTGGTCATTTTCATATTGCTTTTTAAGGGGAGTTTTGCGTCTCTGAGTGCAAATTTGTTAGTCTGGATTTTTCCTGATGTTTTTCCCAGCAATCCTTGGGATTTTGGCAGGGTTGAGGTGTTTTAGGATGGATTTCAGGAGTTTTTGGGCCATTGTTCGTGTGATTTTCAGGCTTTTTGGGCCATTTTAAGTCGCATTTCCTCTGGATATTTTGCCCACTCACTTCCCAGTTTTTCCTCAGAAATTCCTGGAATCTTGCCAGATTTTGGGGCCATGTTTGGTTTTTTAGTGCAGATGTTAGTAGTTTTTCCGGCGATTTGTTGTGCAATTTCTGGGGGAATTTTTTGTGTTTCTTACGGCAAATTTTTTGTCATTTTCCTGGTTTGCTAAGGCTGAATTTATCCTGGATTTTTCCTGATGTTTTTCCCAATAATGCTTGGAAGATTGACTGGTTTGGGGTGGTTCAGTGTCTAGTTTAGGATTATTTCTGGCCATTTTCATATTGCTTTTTAAGGGGAATTTTGCATTTCTTAGTGCGAATTTTTGAGGCTGAATTTTCCCTGGATTTTTCCTGATGCTTTTCCCAGCAATCCTTGGGATTTTCATAGATTTTAGGTGCTTTTCTAGTAATTCCAGGAGGTTTTGGGCCATTTTTTGTGCCTTTCATTGGGGTTTGGACCATTTTATGTCCCATTTCATTTCGAAGTTTGCCCACCCATTTTTCCAGTCTTTTCCTTAGAAATTCCTGGGTTCTCACTGGCTTTTGGGGCTGATATTAGGAGTTTTTCTGGCCATGTTTGTTGCAATTTCTTGTGGATTTTTGTGTTTCTCAGTGCGAATTTTAAAGTATTTTTCCTGGTTTTTTTAAGGCAGAGGTTTTCCTGGATTGTCCGGATGCTTTTCCCAAGAAAGCCTGGAATTCTGAGAGCTTTGGGGTGCCCCAATGCAACTTTTGGGAATTTTCGGGTCATTTTCAAGTTGATTCTTAGGGGATTTTTCGTTCTTAATGCGAATTTTAAGGGACTTTTCTGGTTTGTTAGGCTCAATTTTTCCTGGATTTTTCCTGATGTTTTGCCAGCAGTCCTTGAAATTTTGGCAGAGTTGAGGTGTTTTAGGATGGATATCAGGAGGTTTTGGGCCATTGTTCGTGTGATTTTCAGGCTTTTTGGGCCATTTTAAGTCGCATTTCCTCCGGATACTTTGCCCACTCACTTCACCAGTTTTTTTCCTCAGAAATTCCTGGAATCTCACCGGATTTTGGGGCCATGTTTTGTTTTTTAGTGCAGATGTTAGGAGTTTTTTCAGGCCATTTTTTGTGCAATTTCTGGAGCATTCTGGTGTTCCTTAGTGTGAATTTTTTGGCTTTTTTCTGGGTTGTTAAGGCTGAATTTTTCATGTATTTTCCTATTTTTTTAAGGCAGAGATTTTCCTGGGATTGTTCAGATGTTTTTCGCAATAAGGCCTGGAATTCTGAGAGCTTTGGGGTGCCCCAATGCAACTTTTGGGAATTTTCGGGTCATTTTCATTTTGATTTTTAGGGGATTTTTTGTTACTTAGTTCGAATTTTAAGGGACTTTTCTGGTTTGTTAGGCTCAATTTTTCCTGGATTTTTCCTGATGTTTTTGCCAGCAACCCTTGAAATTTTGGCAGAGTTGAGATGTTTTAGGATGGATTTCAGGAGTTTTTGGGCATTGTTCATGTGATTTTGAGTTTTTGGGCCTTTTAAATCGCATTTCCTTTGGATATTTAGCCCACTCATTCCCCAGTTTATTCCTCAGAATTTCCTGGAATTTCACTGGATTTTGGGGCCATGTTTGGTTTTCTTAGTGCAGATGATAGGAGTTTTTCTGGCCATTTTTTGTGCAATTTCTGGGATTTTTGTGTTTCTTAGTGTGATTTTTTTTTTTTGCATTTTCCTGGTTTGCTAAGGCTGAATTTATCCTGGATTTTTCCTGATGATTTTCCCAATAATGCTTAGAATTTTATCCGTTTGGGGTGTTTCAGTGTCGATTTTAGGATTTTTTGGGCCATTTTCGTATTGCTATTTAATGGGATTTTTGCGATGCTCAGTGCGAATTTGTTAGGCTGAATTTCCTGTGGATTTTTCCTGATGTTTTTCCCAATAATGCTTGGAAGTTTGACCGTTTTGGGGTGTTTCAGTGTCAATTTTTGGACTATTTCTGGTCATTTTCATATTGCTTTTTAAGGGGAGTTTTACGTCTCTGAGTGCAAATTTTTAGTCTGAATTTTCCCTGGATTTTTCCTGATGTTTTTCCCAGCAATCCTTGGGATTTTGGCAGGGTTCCGGTGTTTTAGGATGGTTTTCAGGAATTTTTGGGCCATTGTTCGTGTGATTTTCAGGCTTTTTGGCCATTTTAAGTCGCATTTCCTCTGGATATTTTGCCCACTCACTTCCCAGTTTTTCCTCAGAAATTCCTGGAATCTTGCCAGATTTTGGGGCCATGTTTGGTTTTTTAGTGCAGATGTTAGTAGTTTTTCCAGCGATTTGTTGTGCAATTTCTGGGGGATTTTTGTGTTTCTTATGGTAAATTTTTTGTCATTTTCCTGTTTGCTAAGGCTGAATTTATCCTGGATTTTTCCTGATGTTTTCCCAATAATGCTTGGAAGATTGACCAGTTTGGGGTGGTTCAGTGTCTAGTTTTTGACTTTTCTGGCCATTTATTTTGCTTTTTAGGGGATTTTTGCATTTCTTATTGAGCATTTTTTAGTCTGAATTTTCCCTGGATTTTTCCTGATGCTTTTCCCAGCAATCCTTGGGATTTTCATAGATTTTAGGTGTTTTTTCTAGAGATTCCAGGAGGTTTTGGGCCATTTTTTGTGCCATTTCATAGGGGTTTGGACACTTTATGTCCCATTTCATTTCAAAGTTTGCCCACCCATTTTTCCAGTCGTTTCTCTGTAGAAATTCCGGGACTCTCACTGGCTTTTGGGCTGATATTAGGATCTTCTGGCCATTTTGTTTTTTCTTGTGAATTTTGTGTTTCTCAGTGCGAATTTAAAGGATTTTTCCTGGTTTTATTAAGACAGAGATTTTCCTGGGATTGTCCAGATGTTTTTCCCAATAAGGCCTGGAATTTTGACAGCTTTGGGTTGCCCTAATATACTTTTGGGAATTTTCGGGTCATTTTCAGTTTGATTCTTAGGGGATTTTTCGTTCCTTAGTGCGAATTTTAAGGACTTTTCTGGTTTGTTAGGCTCAATTTTTCCTGGATTTTTCCTGATGTTTTTGCCAGCAGTCCTTGAAATTTTGGCAGAGTTGAGGTGTTTTCAGATGGCTTTCAGGAAGTTTTGGGCCATTGTTCGTGTGATTTTCAGGCTTTTCGGGTGTTTTCAGTCGCATTTCCTCCGGATATTTTGCCCACTCACTTCCCCAGTTTTTTCCTCAGAAATTCCTGGAATCTCACTGCATTTTGGTCCATGTTTGTTTTTATTGCAGATGTTAGGAATTTTTCTGGCCATTTTTGTGCAATTTCTGGGGGTTTTCTGCATTTCTTAGTGCGCATTTTTTAGTCTTAATTTTCCCTGGATTTTTCCTGATGCTTTTCCCAGCAATCCTTGGGATTTTCATAGATTTTAGGTGCTTTTCTAGTAATTCCAGGAGGTTTTGGGCCATTTTTTGTGCCTTTTCATAGGCGTTTGGATCATTTTGTTCGCATTTCCTTTGGAAGTTACCCACCCACTTTTCCAGTCTTTACCTTAGAAATTCCTGACTCTGACTGCATTTTGGGGCTGATATTAGGGGTTTTTCTGGCCATTTGTTGTGCTTTTCTGGGGGATTTTCATGTTTCTTAGTGCGAATTTTTTGTCATTTTCCTGGGTTGCTAAGGCTGAATTTATCCTGGATTTTTCCTGATGTTTTTCCCAATAATGCTTGGAAGTTTGACCGGTTTGGGGTGTTTCAGTGTCAATTTTAGGACTTTTTCTGGTCATTTTCATATTGCTTTTTAAGGGAGTTTGCGTCTCTGAGTGCAAATTTGTTAGTCTGGATTTTTCCTGATGTTTTTCCCAGCAATCCTTGGGATTTTGGCAGGGTTGGTGTTTTAGGATGGATTTCAGGAGTTTTTGGGGCCATTGTTCGTGTGATTTTCAGGCTTTTTGGGCCATTTTAAGTCGCATTTCCTCTGGATATTTTGCCCACTCACTTCCCAGTTTTTCCTCAGAAATTCCTGGAATCTTGCCAGATTTTGGGGCCATGTTTGGTTTTTTAGTGCAGATGTTAGTAGTTTTTTCCGGCGATTTGTTGTGCAATTTCTGGGGATTTTTGTGTTTCTTACGGCAAATTTTTTGTCATTTTCCTGGTTTGCTAAGGCTGAATTTATCCTGGATTTTTCCTGATGTTTTTCCCAATAATGCTTGGAAGATTGACTGGTTTGGGGTGGTTCAGTGTCTAGTTTAGGATTATTTCTGGCCATTTTCATATTGCTTTTTAAGGGGAATTTTGCATTTCTTAGTGCGAATTTTGAGGCTGAATTTTCCCTGGATTTTTCCTGATGCTTTTCCCAGCAATCCTTGGGATTTTCATAGATTTTAGGTGCTTTTCTAGTAATTCCAGGAGGTTTTGGGCCATTTTTTGTGCCTTTCATTGGGGTTTGGACCATTTTATGTCCCATTTCATTTCGAAGTTTGCCCACCATTTTTCCAGTCTTTTCCTTAGAAATTCCTGGGTTCTCACTGGCTTTTGGGGCTGATATTAGGAGTTTTTCTGGCCATGTTTGTTGCAATTTCTTGTGGATTTTTGTGTTTCTCAGTGCGAATTTTAAAGTATTTTTCCTGGTTTTTTTAAGGCAGAGGTTTTCCTGGGATTGTCCGGATGCTTTTCCCAAGAAAGCCTGGAATTCTGAGAGCTTTGGGGTGCCCCAATGCAACTTTTGGAATTTTCGGGTCATTTTCAAGTTGATTCTTAGGGGATTTTTCGTTCTTAATGCGAATTTTAAGGGACTTTTCTGGTTTGTTAGGCTCAATTTTTCCTGGATTTTTCCTGATGCTTTTGCCAGCAGTCCTTGAAATTTTGGCAGAGTTGAGGTGTTTTAGGATGGATATCAGGAGGTTTTGGGCCATTGTTCGTGTGATTTTCAGGCTTTTTGGGCCATTTTAAGTCGCATTTCCTCCGGATACTTTGCCCACTCACTTCACCAGTTTTTTTCCTCAGAAATTCCTGGAATCTCACCGGATTTTGGGGCCATGTTTTGTTTTTTAGTGCAGATGTTAGGAGTTTTTCAGGCCATTTTTTGTGCAATTTCTGGAGCATTCTGGTGTTCCTTAGTGTGAATTTTTTGGCTTTTTTCTGGGTTGTTAAGGCTGAATTTTTCATGTATTTTCCTATTTTTTTAAGGCAGAGATTTTCCTGGGATTGTTCAGATGTTTTTCGCAATAAGGCCTGGAATTCTGAGAGCTTTGGGGTGCCCCAATGCAACTTTTGGTAATTTTCGGGTCATTTTCAGTTTGATTTTTAGGGGATTTTTTGTTACTTAGTTCGAATTTTAAGGGACTTTTCTGGTTTGTTAGGCTCAATTTTTCCTGGATTTTTCCTGATGTTTTTGCCAGCAACCCTTGAAATTTTGGCAGAGTTGAGATGTTTTAGGATGGATTTCAGGAGTTTTTGGGCATTGTTCATGTGATTTTGAGGTTTTTGGGCCTTTTAAATCGCATTTCCTTTGGATATTTAGCCCACTCATTCCCCAGTTTATTCCTCAGAATTTCCTGGAATTTCACTGGATTTTGGGGCCATGTTTGGTTTTCTTAGTGCAGATGATAGGAGTTTTTCTGGCCATTTTTTGTGCAAATTTTGGGGGATTTTTGTGTTTCTTAGTGTGATTTTTTTTTTGCATTTTCCTGGTTTGCTAAGGCTGAATTTATCCTGGATTTTTCCTGATGATTTTCCCAATAATGCTTAGAATTTTATCCGTTTGGGGTGTTTCAGTGTCGATTTTAGGATTTTTTGGGCCATTTTCGTATTGCTATTTAATGGGATTTTTGCGATGCTCAGTGCGAATTTGTTAGGCTGAATTTCCTGTGGATTTTTCCTGATGTTTTTCCCAATAATGCTTGGAAGTTTGACCGTTTTGGGGTGTTTCAGTGTCAATTTTTGGACTATTTCTGGTCATTTTCATATTGCTTTTTAAGGGGAGTTTTACGTCTCTGAGTGCAAATTTGTTAGTCTGAATTTTCCCTGGATTTTTCCTGATGTTTTTCCCAGCAATCCTTGGGATTTTGGCAGGGTTCCGGTGTTTTAGGATGGTTTTCAGGAATTTTTGGGCCATTGTTCGTGTGATTTTCAGGCTTTTTGGGCCATTTTAAGTCGCATTTCCTGGATATTTTGCCCACTCACTTCCCCAGTTTTTCCTCAGAAATTCCTGGAATCTTGCCAGATTTTGGGGCCATGTTTGGTTTTTTAGTGCAGATGTTAGTAGTTTTTCCGCGATTTGTTGTGCAATTTCTGGGGGATTTTGTGTTTCTTATGGTAAATTTTTGTCATTTTCCTGGTTTGCTAAGGCTGAATTTATCCTGGATTTTTCCTGATGTTTTTCCCAATAATGCTTGGAAGATTGACTGTTTGGGGTGGTTCAGTGTCTAGTTTTGACTATTTCTGGCCATTTATTTTGCTTTTTAAGGGATTTTTGCATTTCTTATGAGCATTTTTTAGTCTGAATTTCCCTGGATTTTCCTGATGCTTTTCCCAGCAATCCTTGGGATTTTCATAGATTTTAGGTGTTTTCTAGAGATTCCAGGAGGTTTTGGGCCATTTTTTGTGCCATTTCATAGGGGTTTGGACCATTTTATGTCCCATTTCATTTCAAAGTTTGCCCACCCATTTTTCCAGTCGTTTCTCTGTAGAAATTCCGGGTCTCACTGGCTTTTGGGGCTGATATTAGGAGTTTTCTGGCCATTTTTGTTGCAATTTCTTGTGTTTTTGTGTTCTCAGTGCGAATTTTAAAGGATTTTTCCTGGTTTTATTAAGACAGAGATTTTCCTGGGATTGTCCAGATGTTTTTCCCATAAGGCCTGGAATTTTGACAGCTTTGGGTTGCCCTAATATAACTTTTGGGAATTTTCGGGTCATTTTCAGTTTGATTCTTAGGGATTTTCGTTCCTTAGTGCGAATTTTAAGGAACTTTCTGGTTTGTTAGGCTCAATTTTCCTGGATTTTTCCTGATGTTTTGCCAGCATCCTGAAATTTGGCAGAGTTGAGGTGTTTTCAGATGGCTTTCAGGAAGTTTTGGGCCATTGTTCGTGTGATTTTCAGGCTTTTGGGGTTTTAAGTCGCATTTCCTCCGGTATTTGCCCACTCACTTCCCAGTTTTTTCCTCAGAAATTCCTGAATCTCACTGCATTTTGGGTCCTATGTTTGTTTTTTAGTGCAGATTAGGAATTTTTCTGGCCAT
>NW_026613086.1:0-7882 GCF_029582105.1 Oenanthe melanoleuca | reverse complement strand
GCATCACGGATCTGTACCACGGAATGCTGCTTCATGAACAGGCATGTAGTAGCAAAGCAAGCTGACGCTGATCCTGCTTCATGCCCCTAGTCACTGACAACCGTTACGCTGCGAAGAGCACTCTGGGGCTCTACGGCTTCCTTGTTCGCGCTATGTAGCCTTGGGCGATTTCTCTCTAAGCGAGCTGAAGTGTCGTCTCATGCTAGCACAGAACACTCTGCTGATGGATTTTGCTGCTGCCAAAACACGCCTGGCTTGTGCACTTTGCAGTTAAATCCACTGTATCATACGATACTCTCCTGCTTCTTGTAAGCTCAAAATACACTAATTCAACACTGCCTAGCGAAGAGCACTGCAGTGTACTTAACGCCAAGGAGAAAGCGTTCACAGCACACAGTACTTCTCACTTTGCACTACACTTAGAAATGAGTTCTCTGCATCACGGATCTGTACCACGGACTGCTGCTTCATGAACAGGCATGTAGTAGCAAAGCAAGCTGACGCTGATCCTGCTTCATGCCCCTAGTCACTGACAAGCGCTACGCTGCGAAGAGCACTCCGGGGCTCTGCGGCTTCCTTGGTCGCGCTATGTAGCCTTGGGCGATTTCTCTCTAAGCGAGCTGAAGTGTCGTCTCCTGATAGCACAGAACAATCTGCTGATTGATTTTGCTGCTGCCAAAACACGCCTGTCATGTGCACTTTGCTGTTGAAGCCCTGATTCATACGAGAATACCGTGCTGTGTGGAAGATTTCAATGCACTGTTTCTACACTGCATAGCGAAGAGCACTGCAGTGTACTTAACGCTAAGGAGAAAGCATGCACAGCACACAGTAGTTCTCACTTTGCACTACACTTAGAAATGAGTTCTCTGTATCACGGATCTGTACCACAGAATGCTGCTTCATGAACAGGCATGTAGTAGCAAAGGAAGCTGACGCTAATCGTGTTCATGCCCCTAGTCACTGACAAGCGCTACACTGCGAAGAGCACTCCGGGGCTCTGCGGCTTCCTTGTTCGCGCTATGTAGCCTTGGGCGATTTCTCTCTAAGCGAGCTGAAGTGTCGTCTCCTGCTAGCACAGAACACTCTGCTGATGGATTTTGCTGCTGCCAAAACGCGCCTCTCATGTGCACTTTGCTGTTTAAAGCCGTGAACCATACAAGAATACCGTGCTCTGTGGAAGATTAAAATGCACTGTTTCTACACTGCATATCGAAGAGCACTGCAGTGTACTTAACGCTAAGGAGAAAGCATGCACAGCACACAGTAGTTCTCACTTTGCACTACACTTAGAAATGAGTTCTCTGCATCACGGATCTGTACCACGGAATGCTGCTTCATGAACAGGCATGTAGTAGCAAAGCAAGCTGACGCTGATCCTGCTTCATGCCCCTAGTCACTGACAACCGTTACGCTGCGAAGAGCACTCTGGGGCTCTACGGCTTCCTTGTTCGCGCTATGTAGCCTTGGGCGATTTCTCTCTAAGCGAGCTGAAGTGTCGTCTCCTGATAGCACAGAACACTCTGCTGATTGATTTTGCTGCTGCCAAAACACGCCTGTCATGTGCACTTTGCTGTTGAAGCCCTGATTCATGCGAGAATACCGTGCTCTGTGGAAGATTTCAATGCACTGTTTCTACACTGCATAGCGAAGAGCACGGCAGTGTACTCAACGCTAAGGAGAAAGCATGCACAGCACACAGTAGTTCCCACTTTGCACTACACTTAGAAATGAGTTCTCTGCATCACGGATCTGTACCACGGAATGCTGCTTCATGAACAGGCATGTAGTAGCAAAGCAAGCTGACGCTGATCCTGCTTCATGCCCCTAGTCACTGACAAGCGCTACGCTGCGAAGAGCACTCTGGGGCTCTACGGCTTCCTTGTTCGCGCTATGTAGCCTTGGGCGATTTCTCTCTAAGCGAGCTGAAGTGTCGTCTCCTGATAGCACAGAACACTCTGCTGATGGGTTTTGCTGCTGCCAAAACACGCCTGTCATGTGCACTTTGCAGTTAAAACCACTGTATCATACGATACTATCCTGCTTCTTGTAAGCTCAAAATACACTAATTCAACACTGCATAGCGAAGAGCACTGCAGTGTACTTAACGCCAAGGAGAAAGCATTCACAGCACACAGTAGTTCTCACTTTGCACTACACTTAGAAATGAGTTCTCTGCATCACGGATCTGTACCACGGAATGCTGATTCATGAACAGGCATGTAGTAGCAAAGCAAGCTGACGCTGATCCTGCTTCATGCCCCTAGTCACTGACAAGCGCTACTCTGCGAAGAGCACTCCGGGGCTCTGCGGCTTCCTTGGTCGCGCTATGTAGCCTTGGGCGATTTCTCTCTAAGCGAGCTGAAGTGTCGTCTCCTGATAGCACAGAACAGTCTGCTGATTGATTTTGCTGCTGCCAAAACACGCCTGTCATGTGCACTTTGCTGTTGAAGTCTCTGTACCATACGAGAATGCCCTGCTCCTTGGAAGGGTACCGTGCACTCTGTAAATTCTGCCATAGGTATGAGCACTGCAGTGTACAGAACGCTAAGGAGAAAGCATGCACAGCACACAGTAGTTCTCACTTGGCACTACACTTAGAACTGAGTTCTCTGCATCACGGCTATGTACCACAGAAGACTGCTTGGCGAATGGCTATGTAGTAGCAAAGCAAGCTGACGTTGATCCTGCTTCATGCCTCTAGTCACTGACAAGCGATCTGCTGCCAAGTGCACTCTCCAGTGCTCTGCAGATTCCTTCTTCGCGCTATGTGTCTTGCGGCGAGATCTCTCTAGGCGAGGTAACGTGTCGTCTCCTGCTAACACAGAACACTCTGCTGCTAGGTTTTGCTAGTGCCAAAACACGCCTGGCGTGTGCACTTTTCTGTCAAAGTCTCTGTACCATACGAGAATGCTCTGCTCCTTGGAAGCGTACCGTGCACTCTGTAATTCTGCCATAGCGAAGAGCACTGCAGTGTACTTAACGCTAAGGAGAAAGCATGCACAGCACACTGTAGTTCCCACTTTACACTACACTTAGAAATGAGTTCTCTGCATCACGGATCTGTACCACGGAATGCTGCTTCATGAACAGGCATGTAGTAGCAAAGCAAGCTGACGCTGATCCTGTTCATGCCCCTAGTCACTGACAAGCGCTACGCTGCGAAGAGCACTCTGGGGCTCTGCGTCTACCTTGTTCGCGCTATGTAGCCTTGGGCAATTTCTCTCTAAGCGAGCTGAAGTGTCGTCTCCTGCTAGCACAGAACACTCTGCTGATGGGTTTTGCTGCTGCCAAAACACGCTTGGCTTGTGCACTTTGCTGTTAAAAGCCCTGATTCATACGAGAATACCGTGCTCTGTGTAAGCTTTCAATGCACTGTTTCTACACTGCATAGCGAAGAGGACTGCAGTGTACTTAACGCCAAGGACAAAGCATGCACAGCACACAGTAGTTCTCGCTTTGCACTACACTTAGAAATGAGTTCTCTGTATCACGGATCTGTACCACAGAATGCTGCTTCATGAACAGGCATGTAGTAGCAAAGCAAGCTGACGCTAATCCTGTTCATGCCCCTAGTCACTGACACGCGCTACGCTGCGAAGAGCACTCCGGGGCTCTGCGGCTTCCTTGGTCACTCTATGTAGCCTTGCGCGATTTCCCTATAAGCGAGCTGAAGTGTCGTCTTCTGTTAGCACAGAACACTCTGCTGATGTGTTTTGCTGCTGCCAAAACACGCCTGCCTTGTGCACTTTGCTGTTAAAACCTCTGTACCATACGATATTATCCTGCTTCTTGTAAGCTCAAAATACACTATTTCAACACTGCATAGCGAAGAGCACTGCAGTGTACTTAACGCTAAGGAGAAAGCATGCACAGCACACAGTAGTTCTCACTTTGCACTACACTTAGAAATGAGTTCTCTGTATCACGGATCTGTACCACAGAATGCTGCTTCATGAACAGGCATGTAGTAGCAAAGGAAGCTGACGCTAATCGTGTTCATGCCCCTAGTCACTGACAAGCGCTACGCTGCGAAGAGCACTCCGGGGCTCTGCGGCTTCCTTGTTCGCGCTATGTAGCCTTGGGCGATTTCTCTCTAAGCGAGCTGAAGTGTCGTCTCCTGATAGCACAGAACACTCTGCTGATGGATTTTGCTGCTGCCAAAACGCGCCTCTCATGTGCACTTTGCTGTTTAAAGCCCTGAACCATACAAGAATACCGTGCTCTGTGGAAGATTAAAATGCACTGTTTCAACACTGCATATCGAAGAGCACGGCAGTGTACTTAACGCTAAGGAGAAAGCATGTACAGCACACAGTAGTTCTCACTTTGCACTACACTTAGAAATGAGTTCTCTGCATCACGGATCTGTACCACGGAATGCTGCTTCATGAACAGGCATGTAGTAGCAAAGCAAGCTGACGCTGATCCTGCTTCATGCCCCTAGTCACTGACAACCGTTACGCTGCGAAGAGCACTCTGGGGCTCTACGGCTTCCTTGTTCGCGCTATGTAGCCTTGGGCGATTTCTCTCTAAGCGAGCTGAAGTGTTGTCTCCTGCTAGCACAGAACACTCTGCTGATGGGTTTTGCTGCTGCCAAAACACGCCTGTCATGTGCACTTTGCAGTTAAATCCACTGTATCATACGATACTATCCTGCTTCTTGTAAGCTCAAAATACACTAATTCAACACTGCATAGCGAAGAGCACTGCAGTGTACTTAACGCTAAGGAGAAAGCATGCACAGCACACAGTAGTTCTCGCTTTGCACTACACTTAGAAATGAGTTCTCTGCATCACGGATCTGTACCACGGAATGCTGCTTCATGAACCTGCATGTACTAGCAAAGCAAGCTGATGCTAATCCTGCTTCATGCCCCTAGTCACTGACAAGCGCTACACTGCGACGAGCACTCCGGGGCTCTGCGTCTCCCTTGTTCGCGCTATGTAGCCTTGCGGCGAGATCTCTCTAGGCGAGGTAAGGTGCGGTCTCCTGCTAACACAGAACACTCTGCTGCTAGGTTTTGCTAGTGCAAAAACACGCCTGGCGTGTGCACTTTTCTGTCAAAGTCTCTGTACCATACGAGAATGCCCTGCTCCTTGGAAGCGTACCGTGCACTCTGTAAATTTTGCCATAGGGATGAGAACTGCAGTGTACAGAACGCTAAGGAGAAAGCATGCACAGCACACAGTAGTTCTCACTTGGCACTACACTTAGAACTGAGTTCTCTGCATCACGGCTATGTACCGCAGAAGACTGCTTGGCGAATGGCTATGTAGTAGCAAAGCAAGCTGACGTTGATCCTGCTTCATGCCTCTAGTCACTGACAAGCGATCTGCTGCCAAGTGCACTCTCCAGTGCTCTGCAGATTCCTTCTTCGCGCTATGTGTCTTGCGGCGAGATCTCTCTAGGCGAGGTAAGGTGTCGTCTCCTGCTAACACAGAACACTCTGCTGCTAGATTTTGCTGCTGCCAAAACACGCCTGTCATGTGCACTTTGCTGTTAAAAGCCCTGTACCATACGAGAATACCGTGCTCTGTGTAAGCTTCCAATGCAATGTTTTTACACTGCATAGCGAAGAGCACTGCAGTGTACTTATCGCTAAGGAGAAAGCATGCACAGCACACAGTAGTTCTCACTTTGTACTACACTTAGAAATGACTTCTCTGCATGACGGATCTGTACCACGGAATGCTGCTTCATGAACAGGCATGTAGTAGCAAAGCTAGCTGACGCTAATCCTGTTCATGCCCCTAGTCACTGACAAGCGCTACGCTGCGAAGAGCACTCCGGGGCTCTGCGGCTTCCTTGGTCGCTCTATGTAGCCTTCGGAGATTTCTCTCTAAGCGAGCTGAAGTGTCGTCTCCTGCTAGCACAGAACACTCTGCTGATGGATTTTGCTGCTGCCAAAACACGCCTGTCATGTGCACTTTGCTGTTAAAAGCTCTGAACCATACGAGAATACCGTGCTCTGTGTAAGCTTACAATGCACTGTTTCTACACTGCGTAGCGAAGAGCACTGCAGTGTACTTAATGCTAAGGAGAAAGCATGCACAGCACACAGTAGTTCTCACTTTGCACTTCACTTAGAAATGTGTTCACTGTTTCACGGATATATACCACAGAAGAGTGCCTGACCAATAAGTGTGTAATGGCAAAGCAAGCTGACGCTGATCCTGCTTCATGCCTCTAGTCACTGACAAGCGATCTGCTGCGAAGTGCTCTCTCCAGTGCTCTGCAGCCTCCTTCTTCGCGCTATGTATCCTGCGGCGATATCTCTCTAGGCGAGGCGAAGTGTCGTCTCCTGATAGCACAGAATACTGTGCTGGTAGGTTTTGCTACTGCCAAAACACGCCTGGCGTGTGCACTTTTCTGTCAAACTCTCTGTACCATACGAGAATTCCCTGCTTCTTGTAAGCGTACCGTACACTCTGTAAATTCTGCATAGGGACGAGCACTGCAGTGTAGAGAACGCTAAGGAGAAAGCATGCACAGCACACAGTAGTTCTCACTTTGCACTACACCTAGAAATGAGTTCTCTACATCACGCATATCTACCACAGAATTCTGCCGGTCGAATAAGTATCTCGTAGCAAAGCAAGCTGACGCTGATCCTGCTTCATGTCTCAAGTCACTGACCAGCGCTATGCTGCGAAGAGCACTCCGTTGCTCTGCCAATTGCTGGTTCGCGCTATGTATTGTGGGGCGATTTCTCTCTAAGCGAGGTGAAGTTTCGTCTCCTGCTCACACAGAACACACTGCTGGTAGCTTTTGCTGCTTACAAAACTCGCCTGGCGTGTGCACTTTTCTGTCAAACTCTCTTTACAATACGAGAATGCCCTGCTCCTTGTAAGCTTGTTATGCACTCTTTCCTCTCTGCGTAGCAAAGAGCACTGCAGTGTACCCAACGCGGAGAGATTATGCACAGCACACAGTAGTTCTCACTTTTCACTACACCTAGAAATGAGTTCTCTGCATTCACGCATATCTACCTCAGGATTCTGCAGGACGAATAAGTATCTCGTAGCAAAGCAAGCTGACGCTGATCCTGCTTCATGCCTCTCGTCACTGACAAGCGCTACGCTGCGAAGAGCACTCCCTTGCTCTGCCAATTGCTGGTTCGCGCTATGTATCCTGCAGTGATTTCTCTCTAAGCGAGTTGAAGTGTTGTCTCCTGCTCACACAGAACACTCTGGTGGTAGGTTTTGCTGCTTACAAAACTCGCCTGGCGTGTGCACTTTTCTGTCAAACTCTCTGTGCCATACAAGAATGCCCTGCTCCTTTTAAGCGTACAATGCACTCTTTCCACTCTGAATAGCGAAGAGCACTGCAGTGTATTCTCTAGAAAGAAGCTCAGTCTTCTTCTCTCTGAGGCGTCCACTCAAGCTCCGAATTTCAACTGTTAACTGCACCAGAAACCCACAGAGACAGATGGAAAAGTTGACCAAGAGACCTGTAAATACACAGGGAAATTAAAGATTAAAAATCTTAAGAGAGAGGACTGAGTTCTTTCCAGCATGATCAGAATTTTTAAAATATTCACTCCAGCTGAAAACTTGTGTAAAGGAAGCTTCATTAATTTCTTGCTGGGGCCTTCAAATAAAAGCAGTTGAACTCCACAGGACAGACGAGTCCTCAATATGGTGGGAGGAACCACTTGTATTTTCAGACCAGCAGAAAATGAACCTGGTAATTATTTTGCACACCCTGATGGAGATTGCAGCAAAACAGATGGCAATAATCAAGACAAAAATTAATTTTATCTCTGAAGGCAGAGAAAAAAAGGAAGTCTTGGTGCAGCAGCGAGGGGAGGTTCTGTGTGAAGAGACAGTGGAAACACAAACTGCTTTGGATGAAGCCACCTGCAAAATGTGCCCCCTT
>NW_026613085.1:0-8004 GCF_029582105.1 Oenanthe melanoleuca | reverse complement strand
CCTCTTCACTCCCAAGTGGAGGAAGAGATCAAATCTATATGAAATGAAAATGTTTATCAAAATGCATCAAGTAATGCATATTAATATCTAGCATATATGTAATTTAAATTAGAAAATGCTGCATATTATATATTTTAATATATATACTGTAATAAATAGAATATATAAAATATATATTTGATCTTTTTCCAGGCCATTGCCTGTGGGGCATATAGACCATCACCTAGTGTTACTGTATTTTTGCCTTCGGGTACTACATATTATAGCACCAACTCCTCTGGGAGTTCCTTTATGGAGTTTCATGAAAAGGGCTTCCATCATTTCAGTGCTTGTGAGAACTTGTTGCTTCCCAGTTCTCCAGCATCCTTCTGGATTTTGGAGCATCTCAGCACTTGTGCCACTGGCCCTTCCTTCCTCCCCAGCCTGCAGCAGTTCCAGCCATTGTTGTCTCCCCCTTGCTACAGCTCATTTGCCAGTGCTGCCAAAGGCAGCAGAGCTGGCTCAAGATCCCTCTTGGCTTCTGGTGTCCAGGATGGCCTTCAGAGGGATGAGCTGCCAGTGGGATGGGGGTGGATTTGCCCTCCCCAGGTGGCTCCTGGTTGGAGTTCTATGCCCAGTGGGGTTCCAGAGTTTTCTCAGCTGCCTTTGCCTGGCAGTACTCAGCCAACGTGTGGCTCTGCTGCCATCCCAAATCTGCGCTTCTCTGAGTGCACGTGGGGAACATGCTGGGCATGGCTGGAGATTTCCATGGCCAAAATCCCCCAATCATCACCTTTACATCTGCTCATTGTTTTGGATAGCACATATCTATACTTCTTTTAGCTGAAACATTCAGTTTCCTGCAGATCATTACACCCACACTATTAATGTACAAATAGACAAAAATCAACTTAAGTTTAAAAACGACATTTATTTTAAATTGCTACATCAGTGCTGCCAATATATAAACATGAAAATATCACTTCAAGAAACTAATTTATTGTTACAACTCTGCTATGTAAATATATACAATTATGCACTTCTGTTTAAAAAGTTAATTTACTGCAGCCCTCTAAAACCTCTCACTATACACAAATATAAATTGAAGTTCAACAGCTTAATTACATATTACAATTGTACAGCCCAAATACAAATACAAAAATATCGATATCCCTCTCTAAAGAATCCCAGATTCAGAACTACATTAATAGAATTTTATAACCATACTACTCAATACATACTTAAATATTTGTAAATACATAACCATGCAATATACAGATGTAAATATATAATTCATATTTGATATGACATAAAGCAAGACATACACATATAACAAACCTTTCTATAAATACATAAATATCAATGTGCCAATGATCCTTACAACCCTATACACAGAACTACACATCTATACTACTGCACAAGTCTGTAAATATAAACTAAGATGTGAACAGATCAATATACATGCATCAGTATAACAACATACATACATATATACCTATACAAACATCAGTCTACATAGATAAATATCCGTAAAATTCTAACTCTCTCAGTCCAACTTTACACCTCTGTAACTAGAACTACATCAGGAGGGATTGCAGCCACCCACGTTCCCAGGCTCTTCCACGGTCTCTTCCTCCCATGCAGAGCAGCTCTCCTGGACAGGGACAGCAGATGGCACATCTGGGAAGCAAAGAGAGTCTGACACTGAGTCAGGAGCAGGGCCTTTCCCTTGCACCTGCACTTCCATCAGCAAAGAGAAAATCTCAGCGCCTCCCCAGGAGGGCTGGAAAGGAAAAGCAGGCCGAGGGGCCAGGCTGTGGCGAGCGCAGCGCGGCGGGACTGTCCCGCAGCCCCCGGCACAGCCGGCACAGCTCCCGGGCCCTGCCAGCACAGCTGCCTTGCCCCAGGACAGCCCCTGTGCCGGCCGGGGCAGCTGCGCTGAGCAGCCCCAGCACGGGCAGGGCCGCTCCTGCCCCTGTGCCGGGCACTGCCCACGGCCACAGCCCATGGCACCCTCACCCCACCCGGCCTCACCGGCCCTGGGGCCTCACCCAGGCTCTGTGCCAGCAGCAGCTCCCTGCTCCTGCTCCTGCTCGTGGCCTTCAGCTTCTCCCTGCCGGCTCCTGTCAGTCCTCCTGCTGTCTTCAGGAACTTCGGTGCAGCTGAGGCGAAAACGGAGGCTCAGGAATTGGTTCCAAGGCCTGGCAGAGCTGCAGTTCCAGACCCCTCTGTGCTCTCTGCTGGCCCCTCCATCCCCTCAGCCCCGCCATGCTCTCGGCAAACCCCGAGTCCCCTTCAGTTTCTTCAGACCCCGCAGTCCTCTCACCCCCCTGCAGTCCTCTCACCCCCCCTCAGTCCCTTCTGATCCATCCCGTCCCCTCAGAGCCGCCACCCCCCTCAGCCTGTGCCCCTTCCCTGTCACCTCAGTGCCACCATCGCCCTCAGCTGCCCCACACCCTCAGCCCCAGCAGCACCTCAAGGTCACCGTCCCTTCAGTGCCAGCGCCTCCTCAGCCCCTCAGCCCCCTCAGTGTCACCGTCCCTCAGCAGCTCCTCAGGGGACACTGCCTGCGGCCACCGGCAGCTGCCACCGCTCCAGGGACACCCGGGGCTGGAACTGCTGCTCCGTCCGGCCTGGCCGCCAGCTCGGGCCCAGCACAGCAACAGGAGACAGAGGGGAAAACAAGAGATTAAGAAGGCATCCGTGGAGGGAAAGAGGTAAATAAAGCCTGAATTTATACAGATATCAATCTTTGTAATGAAACTCCCACATATAAATACAACTATGCCTATTTATAAACTTAACTATATACATGTAAATGTTACTATACATATGTATGAATCCATCTAGGCCCATCTATGACTTCACATATAAAAATATAACTATATACAACTATATATAAATTAAACTATATGTATCTATAAATACAACTATATAGATGGATAAACATAACTATATAGACATAAATACACCTATATAAATCTATAAACATATAAGCTATATAGATATATAACTATACTTGGCTACAAATACGGCTATTGGCAGAGGGATTTCACCTGCCTGATGGTCACAGGTCCTCCCTCTGTCTCTTGCTGCCACACAGGGCAGCCCTCCTGGAGAGGTCCATCAGATGGGATCTGGGAAGCAAAGGGAACACTGAGTCAGTCTTGGCCCTTGGGCACCAACTGTGCTTCTGTCAGGGACTGTTCAAGATGGTCTGAAAGGCAGACTCACTTGGAATTTGAAGCCTGCTCTTTAGAGAACAGGGACCCTTCAAAACAGTGTAAAGCACTGAAGTATCTCGATAAAGTCTCAGCACTCACAGTGCAAATGGCACCCACAAGAGCTTGAAACACAGACTGTCCCAGCTCCCACAGAGAAGCCCAGCCTTGTTCTTTCTCTGTGCTGACAGAGAGACCTCAGTCCTCACTGAAATGGCTGAAGTTGAAGGGTGCTGTCAGCTGAGTTATGAAACCAAATTGGGACACCCAGCTTCATGACATAACTCTGAAGGGGTCAGCTTTATTCCCTGCTCTCTTGCCACAGCAGAGGACTCAGTGTCAGAGCCTCTGGAGAAGCATGGAGGGGAAGGGCTAGGGGAGGTTTTGTCAGTGCAGGATCTGAACTAAAGGCACAGGGAACCATCAGCTCTTCAGACAAGAACTCAACTCCTCTGATCACCCATCCTGTGAGAGGCAGGCTCAGAGCAGCTGTCTCACACCTCCCTAAACCTTTGGGCTCTGTCCTTAACAGGCTCCTCATGCTCAGGGGAACTGTTCCCACAGCTCTCGGTGCCAGATGAAGCTTCCTCTGCTGCAGCCCTGTTGAGAGCATCCTCTCCTGAAGACTCAGGGGCAACATTAACATTCCCCTTGAAAGAGAAACAGAAAGAAACAAACCCGAAGATCACTTACCATTATTTTTGTAATCATATCAGAGATACAGGAACTCTCCTTCTCCACTCCCGGGAGATGTGGAGCACAAGGGAGCCCACACGGCTCACATGACAAGCATTTTAAACTCAGAATTTGGGGGGCAAAGATGAAACTGAAGCTCTTACAAATGACCTTTGAGGCCAAACATGAACACAGAAAACCAGAAGACACCAAGTGAGGGGACTTGCCCTCACGTTCTGACCCTTGCTTATCCCACGAACTGCAAGAAATCAGCCAGCAGAAAGCCAGGGGCCCTCCTTGTTGAAAAAACAGCTGTCTGCAACGGCAGGGCTCAGTCCCAGCACTGCCCAGGGCTGTGTGCTGCAAACCCACATGAAAAGCACACATTTCATTTCTGGCTGGGAATCTCACCACCCCCACCCAACCGCTCACACAATCCATCACCAGGTGCTGCTTTTTAGAGCCCTCTGCTGCTGCCACATATGTACGACCCAGACAAACATTTCTGGATCTAGGTTATTTCCAGGATCAAATTTTCCTGTGCCAAAAATCTGTATATTTGGAGGGTGAAAAACACCAACCCCAACCCATTTCTTCTGCAATAGCTCATCTACTGGAATCCTAAAGATGGTTCAGACCCTGCAATGTTTCCTTTTAGTATGGAATAAAATGCTTTTGAAAACTGCTGTGTATGAATTTACAGAAGACAAAAGACATACCACTTGAGAATAAAATATTAGTAAATAAAAAAATCCCACTCCCCACCTTGAGTCTGTCCTTTCTCAATCATGAATGTATTGCAGCCAATGGAGTCAGCACATCAACAGAAAGAGAGGCATTCTTTGGCCAACAGGTATAATAACTGCAAAAAGGCCTTTGCAACACTCCAGTCTGGGAAGAGTTAGAGAAACAGGATTACTCATCCAAAGACTGAATCTGTCAAACAAAAGGACAGAAAGCTGCAGCTCCAGCCCATCCCCAAACATGGCTCTGGGAGTGCCACACACACAGCAGGGCTCACACAGCAGCAGCAGCTGCAGCCCAGCCCTCGCTTTGCCTTGGCCTTCCAGCACAAAAGAGGCAGAGCCCACATCTGCTGCTGGAACTGAGGCACCTCTTGCATGCACCTCCCTGCACGGGACACTTGGCCTTCAGTGGCACTCTACAAATACTCTTCTCTTCTTTCCCATCAAACAAAGTCTGGTAGAACCTAGAATGCATCAACCTAGAATGCATGAGGCATTCTTCCAGGAAAAGGAACAACCAAACATGACTGACAGGCTCACATCTCCCATCCTCA
Organism: Oenanthe melanoleuca; assembly: GCF_029582105.1. Classification (NCBI taxonomy): domain Eukaryota; kingdom Metazoa; phylum Chordata; class Aves; order Passeriformes; family Muscicapidae; genus Oenanthe; species Oenanthe melanoleuca. Next base: position 2,829 of record NW_026613085.1, on the reverse strand, counting down.
CTAAGGCGGGAAGACTTTTTCATCCTTCTTATAGAAATCTTACTTTACAAGAATAATTAGGTAACTATATAATAATGAACCAAATGAACTTCAAGAAGCCTTTGCTTCTCAGCCACGTAACACAGTTCAAAATCTCTCACTCCAGCCTCTTTTATTCCCATCCAATGGGGTTACCTGAGCAGAGGGAGACCTTTGAGGCAGGGATCTCCTCATCTCCCAAATCATTTTCTCTATTTCTGCAGCAGCAGCATTCCATGTTGAGCTGGAGGCTGTCAATGCTGCATTACCAGCACTACCAGGTGGAACACTGAGGGCTGAAGTGCCCGGTGTGGCTGCAGGAATCCAAACACATTGGTCAGGTTCCAGAATGTGGCTTTGGGACACAGAGCTCTATTGCTGCCTTGGATCAACCATCCCAGGAAGCACACAGGAAACCCAGACACAGAATCTTGCATACTGTAGCATCTTTTCTGCATCCTGTGTGTCTTCAAAACTTTCAGTCTTTCAAATCATCTGTGCATTGTTCTGACATGTCTCTGGGTAGGCTGGATAAGTTTAGGATGTGTTTTTCTCCAACTGCAGCTAGAATTGCACAAGAAACCCTTGGCTGTTTCTTGGTCCTTTAACAAGTTGATGAGCTGCAGTCAGGTGCCAGTGGCTGGTGTTATAAATGGGTATTGGATGTGTTCCATTTTGTCCAACTAATCAAACAAAAAAGTTGAAATTTAGCAGTAATTTATTAATAATAGCAATTGTATATAAATGAATGCAATCAAAGTATATGAGCTATGTAAATTGGAGCAAATACAAAATTTAGCAGCAATTTAAGTATAATAGAAGTCCAATGGTTCGGTTGAATAAAGCAGAAGCAAAACCAACCAGGGGATACCCTGACCGGGGGTACGGGCAGGGCCATTCCTCTCACACCGTAGCAAATCAGTCCAGCTAAAAATCTCACTTATATACTGTTTACTAATGCATGTTAATACAGAATCTTCTAGAAAGCTCCTCCTCATTTCTATTCCTAAAATCTACATCACTGTGTTGTGTTGCACATGTGTCACCAGTGGTCGGGGGTCTCTTCTCCTTTCGGGGCTCTTGTTTCCCATGAAGGTTCTGGGTCTTCCTCAGTGTTCGCTGTTTGACCTCGCAGGTAGCGCAGGCGCACTGAGCTTAAAGTTATATAATTAAATATATGTTCCCAAAACAGGCCATAGTCCAGTGTCCAGTGGTTTGAAATCATGCCAATTTGGCTCAAGTCAAGGTCAAAAACCTATTTCTAGATACTTGTTCTTAGACCCATACCCTTCCTATCCTGCCTCCCACCTAACATCTGGATGGTGAGTTTTTCTGCTTTGTTTAACCATTTCCTTTATCTCTTTTTGCCTTATCACAATTAAATACAATTATTGATTAATTATAATGCCACAAATTTGCCAATATTGTTACAATTTAATTCGCACGAATCACATATATAACACTGGGATCCAAGGGGTATGGTTGATGCCAGTGCAGTGTTCCTTCACTGCAGAAGCTGGGCCATCCCTGGCTTGCACAGTTCTAATGACAGTGAGGATTTCAGCTCCTCAACACATCCAGTGGCTGAGCTCAGCTGCAGAGGGACAGGATAAAACCCCCTTTGTCACCTCTGGCTGTGTGTGAAAAGTGAAGGAAATTTTGCTCTGGCTTGAAGAGGAAAGTAACAAAGTCTTGTTTAACATCTATTTCAGTACCATCAGCACTGAGCTATTACTATTGTGGTGGACATTTTCATGGAGACTCCTGGGCCTCTTCCCATTGTTATTATTTCTGTCTATTTTAGATGGATTCTGCATCTGCATTTTTTTCAAGAAGAGGAATAAAAAACTTGATTTTTGTTTAGTGGAAGCAGTGCTGAAGGGACCAACAGCAGTGCAGAGATTCCTTTCACGTAATAATCCTTGGAAATAGTATAGATAGAGCAAACTCCCCTTCCAAATATAATTCCCTACAATCTGGTGTGAATCCTCAGAGCAATAAATGACTGGGGCTCTTCAGGTTACATGTGTGTCAGGACAATGGTTAAGTATTAAGGTAACTGGTGATGGATCTTTCTTAGTCCCTACAGACAATTTTTTTCTTAGTCCCTACAGCAATAACCAGTGCATTGCTTAGCTTATCCGTTTGTATTTCTTTCCTGTTTTGCACTGCAGTAAATGACACTTATTCCATAAACTGGTTGTTAGGAATAAATCCTTCAGAGAAAGTTTTACCCCACTCCCCGCTCCTCTCCACGCGGGACGGCTGCCCCCGATCCCAATCCAGCTCCCCGCTCCTGTCCCTTCGGGACAGCTGCTGCCTCTGGTCCCATCCTCGCTCCTGCCCGTCCCCGCTCCCTGCTCCTGTCCCCGCGGGACTGCAGCCGATCCCGATCCCGATCCCGCTCCCCTTCCTGTTCCTAATGCCGATCCTGACCCCATTCCCGTTCCCGCGGGAGGGAGGGGGATGCTGCCCGTGGCTTCGGCCCCGCACTGGGATTCCGGGCACGGCAAGTGGTTTCACAGGGATAAAAAAATTCCCAGGACATTCCCCAGAGAAAGTTTTACAGCGGTTAAAGTTGTATGTTTTTATAAATGTTTCCAGTTGTCTGCAATGTTAATTTTTAATGTTAAGTTCTTGGCCTCACCCTGTTTTCGGCCCCAACTGCCTTACCCCATATCCCCTTCCCCTCGCACAGGGTTAATGCCGTCGCTGCCTCCCTAAAATGGCGCTCGTGAGAGAGGAGGAGGAGTGATGTCAGTGGAGTACATAAAATGAAAGACGCAGAGAATGCTGGGACACCATTTAGAG
>NW_026613084.1:0-8096 GCF_029582105.1 Oenanthe melanoleuca | reverse complement strand
AAAATTAAGCCACTTGGAATTGAAACCCATTATTTGCATAATTTCATACATTTCCTGGATTTGAATGCAGTAAGAGTGAGGAATTTCTGCTGTGTATAAAGACATTAAGTTACTGACAGGATTCAAGTACAAAAATGCAAGAATGCATAGATCATGGAAATTATCAGAAAAAATAAAACAGAAAAATTAACAGAAAAATTAAAATGTTAAGAAAACTGGTTTGTGTCAAGGACTTAGAACTAACATTTAAAGAAGAGATTAAGCAATAAGATAACCAATGAGAAAAAGATCAGGTGGAACATCCTTTAAAACTATAATTTTACTGTTCACATGTGCCATATTAAAAACAAGCAAGAGTAATGAATCTCAAAAGAAAAATCAGTTTGAAATAAAAATATATACAATATTAAGACTACTGCATCATTGTATTAAAAAATTCAGGGATGGATTTCAAACAAGAGTACATTTGTTTCTAAAATTGAGCCAATATTACTGAAAATATCACAAAAAAACAGTAGGTTTTTTTTAAACACATGTGTGTTTAAAAAGTAGAACTTCACTTCAAAGACTCACTTTAAGCAGTGAAATTCAGTAGAGGGTCATTGGAAGGAGTTAAGAATATGAATTAAATTTCCAAAGTTCATATGTGTTACCAGACAATATAAGAAAGGTTTAATTAACATCCTTAAGGTTTTTCTAATATATTCAAAATCTCCTTATGACAGTTATGGTTTTTTAAAGTTTTCATTGAGATATCAAATAAGCTCAATAAATTTGTGTGAGCATAAGAATAGCTGTTAAGTTCCTATTTTATTTACATTAATATATAAGTTTTATATACCTTTCTTTGTATCCCTAAGTGCTGAATAATTTTAAACATTCATTTAAATTACACCTCATTATTGATACAACAAGCAAAGACTTTCCATCAAAAGTGCATTGATAATACGTCTGTATTTCTCATCTTACTTTCTGATAACTATCATACATTTGCTAAAGTATCTGAGTGTAATGTATGCAATGTGAGTGGAAATTTCATCAATTTAAACAATTTTGTTCAAATGAGGAATGGTTATTAGTAACTGCTGGATGAAATCAACTATTTTAAAACTCGGGGTTTATTTTGAGGTATGATAATGTTAAATAACACTGTCTACATAAAGTAAGTTTGAATAATCATCACTACTCTTCTAAAACAAATTAATTAGGTTTTAGGTTTTTCATGTTATGAAGTGCATTTTTAAACTGTACAGATACAAACCACATTTTAATTTATTCTTAAACTCATGTCCTTTTACAACTTATTCTATAATGTCTATCCAAGTGAAGAATGGGAGGGCAAGAACTTGGAAAAAAGGCAACTGGATGCCTCTTGGAGGAAAATGCCAAATTATGACAAACCTCTCCAAGTTCCACCAGCTGCTCTGCTTCCTTATGGGAATGCTCATGTTCTAGGGAAGAGGTGTTGCCAGCCATATCTGGAAAAGGCTGAAGGAATAGAGAATACCCTGTCAAACAACATTTTGTAGCAATTCTTTGTTGCTCACTAATATGTCTTAATTTTATAATGTCTACTCTTTTGAATTCAAATAATAAGAGAAATAAATCTGTCATACATGTATGCCAATTCAATATACCAATGAAAACCTCAATTTTGTTACAATATATTGGGAAAGTGTTGACATACAAGACCAGCTTCATAGTCTCCTAAGAGTAATTTCCCATCAGAGTATAGATGAGCCATTGTGGGTGATAAATTGCAGTCAGCCCCTTAAACCAAACTGAAATTCTTATTCTGTGGATGAATACCCAACCTTTGAGTTTATTATTTAACACTGCACATAGAACAAGTCAGACAACCCTACTAGAACATTTTTAATTGAAAGACTTCAGAGGAATGAAATAAACTTATACAGGGAAACAACAGTGGAAATCTACTCATTTCTTATTTCAGATCTCTTGACTGTTGAATTTTAATGCTTCATATTCCACAGCTGTTGGCAGAATTATATCAGTAGTCTAGACAAATAAGAATATTAATGAAGAGATATTTCCTATGAAAGAAACAGTATCCATATATTTGTCTAAAAATTATTTTTAGATTCCAAAAGCATCTGCCAACTTCTGCAGATTGTACAGTGAATATTAATAAAACTGAATACTCATATGTTTTTGTACTGGATTTACTGTGCAGGGGAGTTTCATTTGGGTCTAAAAGTCTTTAGACAGCAATGCCATCTTTTAATAACTTATATTTCCATTGTTTGAATGGAATTTAAAAAGGATGTAAAGGTTTGAACAAGTCCAGAGAAAGGTGACCAAGCTGGTGAAAGAGCTGGTAGGCATATCTTGCCAGGAGCAGCTGAGGACTTTGGGCTTGTCTAGTTTAAAGAAAAAGAAGCTGAATGATGACCTCATCATCCACTCCTCAGCTTCCTGAGGAGGTGAAATGGAGAGGCTGACCTCTTTTCCCTGATATCCAGAGACAGGTGTGTGGGAATGGTTCAAAGCTCATTGAGAAGGTTCAGACTTGATGTGAGGAAACTTTTCTTTGCTGGAATGATCATCAAATACTGGGAAGAGCATCACAGAGACGTGATCAGTGCCTGTTAGTGCTCAAAAGGCATTTGTACAATGTCCATAATAACATGCTCTAACTTTTGGTGAGTGCTGAAGTGTTTAGGAAGAAGGACTAGAAAATCATTGTGGTCACTTCCAACTGAAAGTATTCTATTCTGTTTTGATAAATGTGCAGTTTTCTTAGATTCAGAAAAAGTTTTCAATGAATACTCACACATAAGCTCAAAGGTTCAAACCTGCAGTCAGGAAAATAATCTGTTATCAATTGTTTTATTCAGATATTCATTAGGTCTTTTCATAAACTTAGAGGCTTGACTAAAAATGTTTTCAGTTTTGGCCTTGGAAGGAGTATTAAACTTCCCTTTTAGAAGAGTGGACACGTTATATTCCTGAATTTTACTTGGAGATTTTGGGCTGGGTCACAAGGTTCTGGCACAAGTGTTAGAACAGCCTCAGTTTGTAAGTTATGCATCTTCTGGCATTTAGTAGGATCCACAAGGAGAGAAATGTGCTCTTGTGGCAGTTACAAGTTACCATATAATCTTCACAATCTAAATTTTCTTTATACAGGCAAATTATACAGTCTATTATAATGTGGTCAAATATCCTGCAAACACTTTTCCCATGTTCCTCTCTGGAATATTACGGATGAAGGTTCATTAGATTACATTGGCCTTCCCTTATGGACATTTTTTCACTGGGCTTCCTCACAGTGACTGTATTAATGCTTCCTCTTAAAATTACTGCATTTTGTGAGATGTTAAGAAATTCTTCTTAGTGATAATCCTTTGTTCTTGATACAGCTGTTGCAATAGGAATTAAATAAAGTAGATTAGCTGGTTGATAAAAATGTATACTATCCTAGAAGCAATTATGACACTTTGATTTTCTTCTTTTTATTAAAGACAAAACTTAAAGATTTAGAAAAATGCTTTAGTGAATGGTCAAGTACAATCTTGTTTTATTCACCTACTCTGAACTAAGATTTTAAGCAAAAGTCAGTGTTTTGTTTATGATCTCCATTTGTTATTCTGCCTCCCTATGTTTCTGCAGAGTTACAACCTTGATTTACAGCTGGTTTGCCTTGATTAAGTCTTTTTAATATTCTAGAATGTGTGGTCCCAGAACTCAGACATTTTTTCCTGGTAGTGAAAATTGCCAGCTGAAATTCTCCTTTTTTTATTGCATTCTGCTTTTAAACACTTGCTTCTGGGAAATGCTTGGATGCTTTTAAGCAAACTTCATCACATAAAAGACATTTGTAGTAAAAAGAGTGACTTGTCTCAGCAGGAAATGCAATTTTCAAAGACATCAACCATAGGAGATGTCTACATTCAACTATGTATTATGACAAAGAATTTGGTTGCTAGCAGCAGGAATATCTCTGAGCTGTAAGAAATCACAATGCTCTTTGAAACTGGAGAATATACAATCTCTCCTATGCTGGAGATATATTTAAGAGTGATTAGGCTTCTCTGTATTAACAGGTAGCTGAAACAATGGCTGCCATCACATAAAAAGTGAAGAGTGTTAAGGTGGTCAAAAACTAAGTGTAGGGAATAAAAATTATGGATATGGATGTGTCTGAATGTGGGAGCAATGCTAACAGCAGTAAGAGAAGCAAAATAAGATGAAAACGTGCACAGTGTTCTGGGGGGAAATACATTTGGTTTGCAATCTAGGAAGATGATTTTGGCTTCCTTTATATTAATAGTCAGAAGAACTGAATTTTGTAGCATTTTATGTATATAACAAGAACTGTGCCAAAATATTTCATCACGAATTTCTTCCTTTACTCAAAGGGACTTCAGAGCTGGCATTCATAGTAATTAATTCAGTTGAATAGGGTATGATGATAATAAACCCAAGGCTGTGGGTTCCATCCCTGTGTAGGCCATTCTCTTAAGAGTTGTGCTCAATATGCTTGAGGGTTCCTTCCATCTCAGAATATTCCCTAATTTTAATGAATTAAGCTGAGTGAGGTGCTGTGCTAGCTCACAAACTGCTAAACAACTGGTCCTATGGTTTAATTGTTAGGGTTCCCACTTGGATGTTTTATCCCACACCAAATCTCAACCTCCCAGACAGTGCCTGAGGGTGGCACAGAAGAACACTGGGCCAAAGCATAGGCAGCATGAATGAAGATTCCTGTATTTTACTCTGGAAAAGAATATAACCATATGGAGATTAATTGTATTGGATCACTTGTTCTCTGTCAAGCAACAGGACCTTTTACTTACTGGAAGAAATATAACCTATGAGTCTTCATATGACTCACCAGAAATCTGAAATTATGTTAGGTGAAAGGCTGATGTTGCACAATGCCAACTAGTTATAGCTTCAACACTTTGTCTTTTCCAAAACTGCTAATACTGCACATTTAATGTATAGAAACATTTTTTAAAGTTTCAAATAGTAATTGGCTAATTGCAGAATCACAGGATCGTGGAGTATGCAAGTTGGAAGGACTTGAATCTACAAGGATTACCAAGTCCAGCTCTTAACCCTGCAGAGAACCCCAAGAGTGATACCATGTGCTTGGGAGCACTGTCCAAATGTTTCTTGAGCCCTGTCAGGCTTCATGGTCACTGTGGACAAGACAGCTGCCAATCTTCACTTGCTCATGAGATCCACTCTGTTGACCAGCAGCAGATCAAGGATGGCATATTTCCAAGCAGGCTCCTTTAGGACCTTTAGGTTCCATAAAGCTGTCATCCAGGTTCTTCAGGAATCTTCTGGCACAGGTTGTACCAGCTGTGTGATGCTCCCAGTTAATTTTTGGCAACTTACAGCCTCCATAAGGACAAGGGCAGTTGACTTCTAAGTGTCCCTTAGTTCCCCAAAGAATGAATTCATCAGCATCATTACCCTGGTTTAGAACTCTACAGCAGACTCTTACAATGACATCTGCATTATTTGCTTGCCCTTTGATTCTCACACAGAGACTCTCAATTGTGCCAGTGCCAACTGTGAGCTCCATACATTCCAACACTTGTATTACATGCAATGACAACTCCCAGCCTCTTCTGCCCCGCCTGTCCCTCCTGAAGAGTCTGTAAACATCCAACAGGGCACTCCAGACACAGGACCCATCCCACCAGGTTTTGTTTATACCAGTAATTGTCAAATCTCTGGGACTGGGACAAAGCCTGAAGCTCCTCTTGTTTCTCCCTCATGTTGTATATATTAATGTAGAAACATTTCAAATGTGGTACATTGGAGGTAACACCTTATGAAGCAGACTGAGAAATCCCATTAGTGCTCATTTCCTCAAGTCCTGGCACACCATCCCATCACTCATCACTGGCAAGCCTCAGTTTGTCTCTTTCACCCTTTTTAAACAACCTTTAAATGAATACTGATGATGACTGTGTTATTCATCCACTTTTTTTCAAGACATATTGAACCAGCATTTCCTTTCAAGGTTTACAGAAGTTTAAAAGAAGAAGAAAAAACAAACAAACAAAAAAAACCAAACAAAACAAACAAACAAACAAACAAAAAAAGCAAAGCAAAACAAAGCAAAAAAAAACCCAAAAACTTTTTTATTTCTTTTTGTGTCAATTTAGTTGTCCTTAAAATAGTATCATATTTAGTTTATGGTTGTTTTATGCTGCAGTAGTCCTGAAATAAATCTAATCAGTCTTCATTTACAGCAATCAATGTATGTGATTTAAACTTATATGCAGAATGAAGCACTCTTTTTTCCAGAGATCCAAACAAATGATTGTCATTGCTGTGACTGTGGAGATGATGCAGAAATTCCTTAGTCCCACCTTACAGTATTAATTCAATCACCTTTCTTGGTATTGTCCTGACATGAGATTCTAATGATTACACACACATTTTAGTCTAACCTGTCACTACCAATATTTATTATGACATAATGTTAAATACTTTGGCACCCAAAACATTTTTGACTGGCCATTTTCCAGTGGGAAAAAAGTATAGATCCCAACCTGAAGATTACAGAGAAAAGAAGGATATCCCAGAAGAGCAAACTAAAAATGCAATAACTATTAAATGCAATAACCAATAAAATTGCCTGACTAGATAAATGCTTTTCCTAAATTTAAGTTTTTTTAATGTCCCTTACTACATTCATCACTCTGCTATATATAGAGCTGCCTTGCAATGAGGTTTTCTTAGCTGGATGACCAGAAGGGTACAGCCATCCCCAGTAAAGCTTCATATATCAAAAATTCTGGTGATGACTGCAGTAAAACTTGGAAATCCCGTTGACTGTATTTTATGTTTATATCATATGGTGACAACAAAAGTTCTTATAAGGCGTTGACATAAAAGAGGAGAACACAAAAAATTGTTAATCTTCAAACCAAGCAGTCAGTGCCTGGCATCACAGTAAATCCATTGTTTTCCAGAAATGCTCATTTCTACATGCACATTTGTCCTTGGTTTGTGCCTAGAATTAAATCTCAGCCAGTTCTACTGATCACATGGAGGACAAATGGAAAGTACATTCAAATGTATCCCCACCAGAAGCAGAGGAGACCTAGTCAGCCTCTGGTCCAACCAGTTATCCTCATTATCAGTTCACTTTTGTGTACAGCTCTCTAAGTATTATATCCTGCTAGTCTGCCTTGATGGGTTATGTAAATTTTAAGTCAGATCCATGAAGCTGATGTAATTGATGAAAACAGTTAGAAATGGCTAGAAGGTAAATAAGATAGTGAAGGTACTGATCTTTCTTTCACATTCTTCATTAGAATACTACACAGCATCTAATCACAAAGAATAGAGTTATGATGAAGTTCCATGCAAGATTTAAAATATATCATGTTTAACCATGTTTCTTTCTTTCTCTTTTTTCTCTGACAATGAAGTACAGAGAAATGACATTTTTCTGACCCTGCAGGAATCCAGGAGATCAAGGAGGCAACTGAAGGCAACCTATGCCATTGGCAAGATGAACTCTTCAGACAGGAACTCTGTTAAGCTGGGAGACAGTACTATTTCTCTTAAGCATATTCTTAATTTAAACAGATGTCCTTTAAATAATTGACAAACAACTTTGAATTTGTATAATAAGGGAATGCATACAAGCAGTAAGTATTGTGTTGGAAATTAATAGAAAATGTCATGAGGTTCAGCATCTTACACAGCACAAGTTATGACAAGCTGAAAACTCTTGCAGCCTGCCACACAAACCAGGCAATAAAGAGAGATTTTAAATAATTACACTTATTTGATATTAAATATGTCATCACATTGTGTGTCTTGTCTGACACTAAGGCTCTGAGCATCTGATTAAGGCCTCTGAAACAAGTCCATGGAATGCAGATCCCTGGAAAAGAGAATTCCAAATTTACATTAATGTATTAGCCAGGAGAATCTGTAGTTTAGTCATTATCATTCCAGACCAGCAAGACTTTCAAGAACCTTGGCTACTTTTATTTTTACATGAGGCTTTTTATTTAATTAATAGAGTCACTAAACATTTATGTGTTTCAGTTCTGCTATTACCTTCTGACAGCCGAGAGAGAGAATTTAAAATT
>NW_026613083.1:0-8114 GCF_029582105.1 Oenanthe melanoleuca | reverse complement strand
TTGGGATTTCCCCAGATTTTTGGGGTTTTCTTCCACAATTTTCAGGGTTCTCCCATCCCAAATTCTGGGATTTTTCCATTTTTTGGATGTTTTTTTTCCCCATTTTTTTTGGCTTTTTTTCCCCCCATTTTTGGTTTTTTTCCTCCCAAATTCTGGAATTTTTGGGCTTTTCCCATCCTCGGGATTTTCCCACCCCCAAATTTGAGATTTTCCATTTTTTGAATGTTTTTTTTTCCCCCATTTTTTTAGCTTTTTTTTTCCCCATTTTTGGGTTTTTTTCCCCCCAAATTCTGGAATTTTTGGGCTTTCCCATCCTCGGAATTTTCCCACCCCAAATTTCAGATCTCCCCATATTCCGGGTGTTTTTCCCTAATTTTTTTTTGGTTTTTTTCCCCATTTTTGGTTTTTTCCCCCCAAATTCTGGGATTTTTGTGCTTTCCCCATCCTCAGGATTTTCCCACCCCAAATTTAGGATTTCCCCATGTTCTGGGTGTTTTTTTTTGGTTTTTTTCCCCGTTTTTAAAGTTTTCCAGCCCGTTTTTCCAATCCTGGCTGCGGGAACCACCCCAGACCCCAGGAATTTTGGGGAATTTTGGGGAATTTTGGGGAATTTGGGGATTTTTTGGGGTTTCCCCTCTCCCACCTCGTCGAAGCTGCGGTGGGGCCGGATCACCATGTGGGACTCGTAGCTCCGCACCCGCACGTGCTCGGGATCCTCGGGAATTCCGGGATGTTCCACGGCCCTGCGGGAATCCGGGAGCTGGGAATGTCCCAAAATCCCAAAAAAAAATCCCCAAAAATCCCAAAAAGAGAGAACCCGGGGTGGGGAAGGGGGGGAAGTGAAAAAATTCCCCCAAAAAAATGATGGGGATTGATGGGATTGCAGGGTTGGGAATTCCGGGAATTCTGGGGATTCCAAAGGGGTTTGGGGGTTGGGAATTCCAGGAATTCTAATGGGGTTTTGGGGTTAGGAATTCCAGGAATTCTGGGGATTCCAGGGGTGTTTTGGGATTGGGAATTCTGGGAATTATAGCAAGGTTTTGGGATTGGGAATTCTGGGAATTCCAATGGTGTTTTGGGGTTGGGATTTCCGGGAATTACAGAGAGCTTTTGGAATTATGGGAATTCTGGGAATTCCAGGGGGGTTTGGGGTTGGGAATTCTGGGAATTCTAGCAGGGTTTTGGGGATGGGAATTCCAGGAATTCCAGGGGGGTTTGGGGTTGGGAATTCCAGGAATTCCAGGGGGGTTTGGGGATGGGAATTCCAGGAATTCTGGAAATTCCAGGGGGGTTTTGGGGATGGGAATTCTGGGAATTCTAATGGGGTTTGGGGCTGGGAATTCTGGGAATTCTAGCAAGGTTTTGGGGTTGGGAATTCCAGGAATTCCAGTAGGGTTTTGGGGTTCGGAATTCCAGGAATTCCAAGGGGGTTTGGGGTTGGGATTTCTGGGAATTCTAGCAGGGTTTTGGGGATGGGAATTCCAGGAATTCTGGAAATTCCAGGGGGGTTTTGGGGAATTCCATGGGGAGTTTTTTGGGAATTCCAGGGGTTTTTTGGGAATTCCAGGGGTTTTTTGGGAACTCCAGGGGTTTTTGGGAGCCCACCGTGAGACGAGCACCATCAGGTTGCGGTCGCTGTCGACGCTGTAGCGCCGAACGTAAACGTAATCGCGGGAATACATCGGGTACTGGGACGGGAACGGGAGCAACGGGGTCAGGGCCCGCCCAAACCCTGACCCCAAACCCTGATCCTGATCCCAAACCCTTATCCTGATCACGAACCCTGATCCAGACCCCGATCCAAAACCCTGACCCCAAACCCTGACCCCAAACCTGATCCTGATCCCAAACCCTGATCCTAAACCCTGACCCTGATCCCAAACCCTGATCCTGACCCCAAACCCTGATCCTGATCCCAAACCCTGATCCTGATACCAGATCCTGATCCCAAACCCTGACCCCAAACCCGATCCTGACCCCAAACCCTGATCCCAAACCCTGACCCCAAACCCTGATCCTGATCCCAAACCCTGATCCCAAACCCTGATCCCAAACCCTGATCCTGATCCCAAGCCCTGATCCTGATCCCTAACCCTGATCCCAAACCCTGATCCTGACCCCAAACCTGGTCCTGATCCTGACCCCAAACCCTGATCCTGATCCCAAACCCTGATCCCAAACCTGATCCTGACCCCAAACCCTGATCCCAAACCCTGATCCCAAACCCTGATCCCGCATTCTGACCCCATCCCAATCCCCAATCCCAAATCCCCAATCTCAGATCCCAAATCCCAGATTCCAAACCCTAGGTCCCAATCCCACATCCCTGATCCCAAATCCCCGACTGCGACCCCTGTTTGCTCTGACCGGGAACTGGGTGACCCAGATCCCAAATCCCCAATCCCAAATCCTGAATCCCAAATCCCTGATCCCAAATCCCAAATCCTGAATCCCAAATCCCCGATCCCAAATCCCAATCCTGACCCCGATCCCTGTGCCCCTACTGGGAAATGTGTGACCCAGATCCCAAATCCCCAATCCCAAACCCCAAATCCCAATCCCAACCCCGATCCCCGCTTCCCCATACTGGGAACTATGTGACCCAGATCCCTAATCCCAGATCCCAAATCCCCAATCCCAGATCCCCAATCCCCGTTTCCTTACCGGGAACTGCGTGACCCAAATCCCAGATCACCAATCCCAGATCCCCAATCCCAAATCCCAATCCCCAATCCCCAATCCCAGATCCCTAATCCCAGATCCCCAATCCCCAATCCCCGTTTCCGTACCGGGAACTGCGTGACCCAGATCCTCAATCCCAGATCCCCAATCCCCAATCCCAGATCCCCAATCCCAAATCCCCAATCCCAAATCCCAGATCCCCAATCCCAAATCCCCGATCCCAAATCCCCAATCCCAAATCCCAATTTCCGTACCGGGAACTGCGTGACCCAGATCCCAAATCCCCGATCCCCAATCCCAAATCCCAGATCCCCAATCCCAAATCCCAGATCCCCAATCCCCAATCCCAGATCCCCAATCCCCAATCCCAGATCCCCAATCCCCGTTTCCGTACCGGGAACTGCGTGACCCAGATCCCCAATCCCAGATCCCCAATCCCAAATCCCCGATCCCCAATCCCAAATCCCCAATCCCAAATCCCAAATCCCCAATCCCAGATCCCAAATCCCCGATCCCCAATCCCAGATCCCAAATCCCCGATCCCAGATCCCAAATCCCCAATCCCAAATCCCCAATCCCCAATCCCAAATCCCAAATCCCAAATCCCCGTTTCCGTACCGGGAACTGCATGACCCAGATCCCCAATCCCAGATCCCAAATCCTCGATCCCAGATCCCCAATCCCAATCCCCAATCCCAGATCCCCAATCCCCAATCCCCAATCCCAGATCCCAATCCCAATCCCCAAATCCCCATCCCCGTTTCCGTACCGGGAACTGCGTGACCCAGTGCACCAGCTCGGAGCCCGTGGCCGGGTCTCGCTCCACCACGTCCAGCTTGATCACCAGCGAGTCCCACTTCTTCCTGTACTCTGTGTCCAGCTGGAACTCGGGAAAAACGGGAAAACGGGGTCAGGGAAACCCGGAATTCCAGGGAAAATGGGACTGGGAAACGCTGGGATTCCAGGGGAAAATGGGATTGGGAAACACCAGGATTCCAGGGGGAAACAGGATTGGGGAACGCCGGAATTCCAGAGGAAAACGGGATTGGGAAACACCAGGATTCCAGGGGAAAATAGGATTGGGGAATGCTGGAATTCCAGGGAAAACGGGATTGGGAAACACCAGGATTCCAGGGCCAGGAAACACCAGAATTAGAGAGGAAATGGGATGAGGGAACACCAGAATTCCAGAGGAAAACAGGGAAATGGGATCAAAAAATGCTGGAATTCTGGGGAAAATGGGATTGGAAACACCAGGATTCCAGAGGAAAATGGGATCAGGGAATGCTGGAATTCTGGGGGAAAATAGGAAAATGGGGTCAGGAAACGCCAGAATTCCAGGGAAAACTGGGATTGGGAAACCCCAGAATTCCGGTGGAAAATGGGATCAGGGAATGTTGGAATTCTGGGGGACAACCAGGGTCAGACAAGGCCGGGATAACCCTGTAATTTCAGGGAAAACCAGGATCAGGAAATGCTGGGGAAACCCAGAATTCCAGGGAAAATCAGGATGGGAAAACCCTGGAATTCCAGGGGAAACCAGGATCAGGTAGTGCTGGAATTTCCCTGGAATTCCAGGGGAAACTGGGAACATTGGGATGGGAAAAACCACAGAATTCCAGGGAAAAACAGGATCAGGAAAAATCCAGAATCCCAAGGAAAACTGGGATTGGGAAACCCTGGAATTCCAGGGAAAATTGGAAAGGGGAATGCTGGGGAAACTCCAGAATTCCAAAGAAATCTGGGATTGGAAATGATGGGAACACCCAAAAATTCCATGGAAAATTGGAATTGGAAAAAACAGGGATGGGAAACAGCGGGAACCCCTTGGAATTCCAGGAAAAACATGGAAAAATCCTTTTCACCCACCCCCCATCCCTGAAAACCCACGGGGGATCCGGAATTTCCAGAAATTTTGGGAAAAAACAGGATCAGGAATTTTCTGGGATTCCCAGCTGGAAATCCCCTGAAACTGGGAATTTTCCTGGTTTGTCTTGGAGATTCCAGCTGGAATTCCCAAAGATTCCCAGCCCAAAAATTCCAGGAATTCCTCAGGAATTCCCAGCAATTCTGCTCACCTGGACGTTGAAGAATTGTCTGGGAGTGACGTCCGTGTAGGAGCCGAAAACTGTGGAAAAAAAATCCCAAAAAATCAGCAAATCCTGGGAATTGATGGATCCCAGGAATCCAAAAATCCCAAAAATGAAAAATCCCAGGAATCCAAAAATCCAAATCCCAAAATCAAAGAGCTCAAAAATCCCCAAATCCAAGGGATAATAAATCCCAAAAATTGATAAATCTCGGGAAGCAACAAAGTCCTGGGAATTGAGGAATCCCAGGGAGCAGAAAATTCCAGGAATCCAAAAATTCCAGGAATTGACAAATCCCAAAAACCCAAAAACCAGAGAAATCAAAGGATCCCAGAAATTCCCAGAAATTGAAAAATCTCAAGAATCAAGAAATCCTAAAAATCCAAATTCCACAAACCCTAAATTCAACAAAATCCTGGAAATCAATGGATCCCAAGAATCCAGAAACCCCCAAAATCCACAAATCCCAAAATCCACAGATCCCAGAGATTCCCAAAAAAAGAAAAATAAAAAAAATAAAAAAATCCCAAAATAAGTAAAAAAAAATCCAAAAATCCCAGGAATCAACAAATCCCAGGAATCAATGGATCCCAAAAATCCACAGATCTGCCAAGTACAGAAATCCCTAAAATCCACAAATCCCAAAAATCCCCGGAAGGAGCCGTTCCCCTCCCAGATTGAAATCCAAGGGAAAGGCTGAAACCCGTCAGGAATTCCCGTTTTTTGGGGAATGCTGGGAAAGTTGGGAATTCTGGGATTGTTGGGAATTCTGGGAATGTAGGGAATTCTGGGAATGTTGGGAATTCTGGGATTGGTGGGAATTCTGGGATTGTTGGGAATTCTGGGAATGTAGGGAATTCTGGGAATGTAGGGAATTCTGGGATTGTAGGGAATTCTGGGAATGTAGGGAATTCTGGGAATGCTGCGATTGTTGGGAACGCTGGGAATTCTGGGGATTGTTGGGAATGCTGGGAATATCAGGAATGCTGGGAATGTTGGGAACGCTGGGATTGGTGGGAATGCTGGGGTTTTTTTGGAATGAGGGGAATTCTGGGAGTGCTGGGAACACTGGAAATTTTGGGAATTCTGGGAATGTTGTGAACGCTGGGAATGCTTGGATTGTTGAGAATTCTGGGAACGTTGGGAATTCTGGGAATGTTGGGAATGCTGGGATTGTTGGGAATGCTGGGATTGTTGGGAATGCTGGGAATTCTGGGAACGTTGGGGATTTTGGGAATGCTGGGAATGTTGGGAACGCTGGGATTGTTGGGGATTTTGGGAATTCTGGGAATGTTGGGAATTCTGGAAATGTTGGGAATGCTGGGAATGTTGGGAATTCTGGGAATGTTGGGGATTTTGGGAATTCTGGTTGGGAAGGTTGGGAATTCTGGGAATGTTGGGAATGCTGGGATTGTTGGGAATGCTGGGAATGTTGGGAATGCTGGGATTGTTGGGGATTTTGGGAATTCTGGGAATGCTGGGAATGCTGGGAATGTTGGGGATTTTGGGGATTCTGGGAATGTTGGGGATTCTGGGAACGCTGAGGTCACCTCGGTACTGGAAGAGCGCCGAGCCGGGGATGGGGCGGCGCCAGAGGCGGAAGCGCTCGCGCTCCATCAGCAGCTCCCAGCGCCGCTCCTGCTCCCGGAACTGCTCCGGCTGCTCCAGCTGCTGCAGCTCCTGCGCCGACCTGCGCGCCGGGAGAACCGGGAGAACCGGGAGAAACCGGGAGAACCGGGAGAAACCGGGAAAAAACGGGAAAAAACAACCGGATTGACACGGGAACCGACACAACCCCCGGGTCTGCACGGGGAATTCCTGGGCTTTGGGGTGGGAACAACAACCTGGATGCAAAAATCCCTTTTTTTTTTTTTAATGGGCCTGGATGGGGAAAATTTTGGATATTCCCAATGTCCCACTCCCAGTATCCCCAGTATCCCATTCCCAATACTCCTGGTATCATGGTATTCCCAGTGTCCCGTTCCCAGTAATCCCAGTATCCCCAGTATTCCCATTCCCAGTATTCCTGATATCATGGTAGTCCCAGTGTCCCATTCCCAGTATCCCCAGTGTCTCATTCCCAATATTCCTGGTATTGCAGTATTCCCAGTGTCCCATTCCCAGTATCCCCAGTATCCCATTCCCAGTGTCCCCTGTATCCCATTCCCAGCATGCCCAGTATTCCCAGTATCCCAATCCTGATATTCCCAGTATCTCATTCCCAGTATTCTCACTGCTCCTGGTGTCTCATTCCCAGTACTCCCAGTATTCCCAGTATCACCGCTGTCTCAATCCCAGTGCCCCGGTATCCCATTCTGGTATCCCAGTATTCCCACTGACCCCAGTATTCCTTTCATCCTGCTATTCCCAGTATTCCCAGCACTCCCAGTAGCCACTATCCTTGGTATTCCCCACGTCCCACTCCCAGTATCCCGCTGCTCCCAGTGTCCCAGTACTCCCAGCATCCCCAGTATCCCTCCATTCCCACCATTCCCAGTATCCCCAGCATTCCCAGTATCCCTCCATTCCCACCATTCCCAGTATGCCCAGCATTCCCAGTACTCCCAGCATTCTCGGTATCCTGCCATTCCCAGTATTCCCAATACTCCCAGTATTCCCACTACTCCCACCATTCCCATTATTCCCACTACCCCGCCATTCCCAGCACTCCCAGCATTCCCAGTATTCCCATTATCCCAGTGTCATTCCCAGTATCCCATTATCCCAGTTCCATTCCCGCTATCCCCATGATCCCGTCATCCCCATTATTCCCATATAACCATTCCTGCTACCAATATCCCGGAGCCATTCCCGGTGCCATTCCCGGTATCCCGCACTCCCGGTGTCCCCGATATCTCCATTATCCCGGTGTCGCTCCCGGTGTCCCCATTATCCCGGTGCCGCTCCCGGTGTCCCGCACTCCCGGTACTGTTCCCGGTGTCCCCATTATCCCGGTGCCATTCCCGGTGTCCCCATTATCCCGGTACTGTTCCCGGTGTCCCCATTATCCCGGTGCCATTCCCGGTATCCCCATTATCCCGGTGCCGCTCCCGGTATCCCCAATATCCCGGTGCCGCTCCCGGTATCCCCATTATCCCGGTACTGTTCCCGGTGTCCCCATTATCCCGGTACTGTTCCCGGTGTCCCCATTATCCCGGTACTGTTCCCGGTATCCCCATTATCCCGGTGCCATTCCCGGTATCCCCATTATCCCGGTGTCGCTCCCGGTATCCCGCATTCCCGGTGCCGCTCCCGGTGTCCCCACTATCCCGGTGCCGCTCCCGGTGTCCCGCGCTCCCGGTGCCGCTCCCCGCTCACCGCCGCAGCTCCTCCTCCTCGATG
>NW_026613082.1:0-8329 GCF_029582105.1 Oenanthe melanoleuca | reverse complement strand
TTTTTTTTTTTTTTTTTTTGCCGTTTAATTTGATTTTTTTTAAGGTTTACTTAAATTTTTTTCCGTCTTTTTATTTGGTTTTTTAGGGTTTATTTTGATTTTTCTCGCCCTTTTATTTCGATCTTTTTAAGGTTTATTTTTATTTTTTCCGTCTATTTACTTGATTTTTTTAGGGTTTATTTTTATTTTTTCCCCGTTTTTATTTGATTTTTTTCGGGTTCATTTTGAGGTTTTTTGCCTTTTTATTTGGGTTTTTTAGCGTTTATTTTGATTTTTTTTCGCCCTTTAATTTGGTTTTTTTTTAGGTTTATTTTGATTTTTTTTCGCTGTTTAATTTGGATTTTTTTAAGGTTTATTTTCATTTTTTTTCGTCTTTTTATTTGGCTTTTTTTAGGGTTTATTTTGATTTCTTTGCTTTTTTATTTTGAATTATTTTAAGGTTTATTTTGATTTTTTTCGCCTTTTTATTTCGATTTTTTTTAAGGTTTATTTTGACTTTTTCCCCCTTTTTATTTGCTTTTTTTAGGGTTTATTTTTATTTTTTTCGCATTTTTATTTTGTTTTATTTAGGGTTTGTTTTAATTTTTTTCGCCTTTTTATTTTGGTTTTTTTAAGGTTTATTTTGATTTTTTTCGTCTTTTTAATTGGATTTTTTTAGGGTTTATTTTGGGTTTATTTTATTTTTTCTCGACTTTTTATTTTGATTTTTTTAGGGTTTAATTTGATTTTTTTAGGGTTTATTTTGATTTTTCTCGCCATTTTATTTTGGATTTTTTTAGGATTTACTTTAATTTTTTTCGCCTTTTTATTGGATTTTTTAGCGTTTGTTTTGATTTTTTTCGCCTTTTTATTTGACTTTTTTAGGGTTTATTTTGGGTTTATTTTGTTTTTTCTCGACTTTTTATTTGACTTTTGTAGGGTTTATTTTGATTTTTTTCGCCTTTTTATTTTGATTTTTTTAGCGTTTATTTTGATTTTTTTCCGCCTTTTTATTTGACTTTTTTAGGGTTTATTTTGATTTTTTTTCCCCCTTTTTATTTGTTTTTTTCAGGGTTTATTTTGATTTTTTCGCCTTTTAATTTTAGGTTCTTTTAGGATTTATTTTGATTTTTTTGGTGATTTTTTTTTCCGCCTCTTTTTGTTCTTTTTTTCTCCTTTTTTTCCACCTTTTTAAAAAATTGTTGCCGTTTAAAAATATTTAATTTTTGTTAAATTTTTTCCTTTTTCCAGCTCTTTTTTTTGTTGTTTTTTTCTTCCTATTTTAATTTTTTTTCTTCTTCCTTTCCATTATTTTCCTTCACCTTGACTTTTAAATAAATTTATTTTTCCTTCTCTTATCTTTTCTCTTTTATTTTTTTGTTATTTTTTCGACTTTTTTTTTTGCTTTTTTAGCTTTTTAAAATTTTATTTTTTACTTTTTTCGTCTTTATTTTGTTTTTTTTTTTCCGTTTTCTCCCCCAGACCGCGAAGTCACCTCCGATTTCTTCTTTTATTTTCATTTTTCCCCCTCCAAAATTCGCCCTCGCCGCTGTTAAAAAATAAATTTTTTCAGCTTTTGGCCCCGAAGAGAAGCGGAAAAAACAAAAAAAAATAAAAATAAAGGAAGAGAATTGAGATAAATAAAGAAAAATAAAGGAAATATTAAAAAAAAATCAGAAGGGGAAAAAGGAGAAGAAAATAAAAATAAGGGAAAATATAAATAAAAATTAAAATTAAAATTAAAATTAAATAAGGAAAAATAAAAATAAAAATAAAAATAAAAATAAAAATAAAAATAAAAATAAAAATAAAAATAAATATAAATATAAATATAAATATAAATATAAATATAAATATAAATATAAATATAAATATAAAAAAGAAATAAATTTTTAAAAAGAAAATAAAGGAAAATAAAGAAAAATATAAAGGAAAATAAAGAGAATTAAGGAGAAAATGAAGAGAAATAAAATAAAAAATAGAAATAAATTAAATAAAAAGAAATAAAATTAAAAAAGAGAAATTGAATTTCTTTTCCCGTTTTAATCAGATCCATCCCAGGCCGCTCCCGCCCGGAATTAATTTGGATTTAATTTGAATTTAATTTGGATTTAATTGCGATTTAATTGGGCCGGGCGCGATTTTTTATTCTCGATATTTTTGTCCCGTAAAAACAAACAAATAATTTGAATTTTTTTTCCATTTTTTTTTATTTTTCCGGTTTTTTTTTTGTTGTTTTTTCCTCGTTTCCACGCGGCCTCCAACAAATAATTTTAATTTTTTTTATTATTATTTTTTCGGGGATTTTTTGTTGTTTTTTTTTTTAATTTTTTTTTTTTTTTTTTAGTTTTTTCGGGGCTGTTCTTGTTGGTTTTCTTTTATTATTATTTTTTCGGGATTTTTTTGTTGTTTTTTTTTTTATTTTTTTTATTTTTAAATTGTTTTTCCTTCATTTCCCTGCGGCCGCCAACAAATAATTTGATTTTTTTTTTTCGGGTTCTTTTTTTTGGCTTTTTTTTATTATTATTATTTTATTTTTTCGGTTTTTTTTTTAATTTTTAAAATTTTTTCGGAGTTTTTTTTTTCGGGGTTTTTTTTTGGCTTTTTTTTAATTATTTTTTTATTTTTTCTTTTTTTTTTTTAATTTTTTAAATTTTTTAAATTTTTTTAATTGTAATTTTAAGGTTTTTTTTTTCGGGGTTTTTTTTTTTATCGAGTTTTTTTTGGCTGTTTCTTTTTAATTTTTTTATTTTTTAGTTGTTTTTTTTTTTTCCAATTTTTTCGAAGGTTTTTTTGTTTTGTTTTGTATTGTTTTTTTAATTTTTATTTTTTCGGTTTTTTTTTTTTTTTGTTTTTTTGTTTTTTTTTTTTTTTTTTTTTGTTTTGTTTTGTTTTAATTTATTTTTATTTTTTCCTCTTTTTTTTCTTCTTTCCCCTCCTTTCCCCGCGGCTCTTTTCAAGCCCGAAACTTCGCAATAAATTCAATAAACGAGATTTTTTTTTTTTTAGGGCTTTTCTTCCCCTTTTATCCCCCCAAACTCCATAAAATCCCCCCCGAGCCGGAATTGGAGGATTTGACACCAAACCCGCTTTGTCCTCCCCGAAGAACAAAAAAAAATCAAAATAAAAACAACAAAAAGTGACCAAAAAACAAAAAAAAAATTCACTTTGTGGCTGTGAGGGTTGAACTTGTTTTGGTTTATCCAAAACTTGACTTTGCCGTTGGAGTTTTGTATCCTTGACCCGAATTCTGATTTTTTGCAGCTTTTTTTGGGTTGATTTTGGTGGATTTAGTTGTTTTTGTTTTTTTTTTAAAGGGAGTTGCTGGAAAGGTTTGAAAATAGAAATAAGAATTGGAATAAAAAGTAAGAATAAAAAAATAAAAAATAAGAATAAAATAATAAAATTTAAAAAATAAGAATCAAAATAAGAATAGAAAACAGAATAAGAATAGAAAATAAAATGAGAATAAAAAACAAAATAAGAGTAGAAAATAAAATGAGAATAAAAAATAAAGTAAGAATAAAAAAAAGAATAAAAACAAAATAAGAATAGAAAATAAAATGAGAATAAAAAAATAAAATAAGAATAAAAAATAAGAATAAAAACCAAAATAAAAAAAAAATAAAATAAGAATAAAAACCAAAATAAGAATAAAAAAGAAAATAAGAATATAAAATAAGAATAAAAACCAAAATAAGAATAAAAAAGAAAATAAGACTAAAAAATAAAAGAAGAATAAAAAATAAGAATAAAAATAAGAAGAGAAAATAAGAAGAAAAAAATAAGAAGCAAATAAGAAAATAAAAATAATAAAGGTAATGAAAATGAAAATGAAAATATATTTAAAATTAAAAATAAATAACAATTGGATAAATAAATATTAAACACACACAAAACCAGATAAAATACAAATAAAAATACAAATAAAATACGAATAAATAAGGAAACTAAAATAAAATAAAATAAGATAAAATAAAATAAAATAAATTTTGGGGTCAATCCCGGTGATTTTGGGGGGGTTTTTTCCAGCAATTTCGGGGTTGAATTCTTGGCGAATTTTGGGGTGAATTCCCTCGATTTTGGGATTAAATTCCTGAGATTTCGGGGTTACATCCCGGGGATTTGGGGTTTATTTTCCCAGCGATTTTTGGGGTGAATCCCGGCGATTTTGGGGTTAAATTCCCACGAATTTTGGGCTAAATTCCAGCGATTTTGGGGTTAAATTCCAGCAAATTTGGGGTTAAATCCCGGCGAATTTGGGGTTACATTCCAGCAATTTTGGGGTTAAACCCGGCCATTTTTAGGGTCAAATCCCGGCGAATTTGGGGTTAAATTCCCACGAATTTTGGGGTTAAATCACAGCAATTTTGGGTTTAAATCCCGGCGAATTTAGGGTTAAATCCCGTCGATTTTTAGGGTTAAATCCCCGCGATTTTGGGGTTAAATCCGGCGATTTCGGGGTTAATTTTGCAGCCGATTTTGGACCGAATCCCGGCCATTTTTTGGGTTAAATCCCGACATTTTTGGGTTAAATCCCGGCCATTTTTGGGTTAATTCCCGGCCATTTTTTGGGTTAAATCCCGGGCACTTTAGGGTTAAATCCCGACATTTTTGGGTTAAATCCCGGACATTTTTTGGATTAAATCCTGGCCATTTTTGGGTTAATTCCCGGAGATTTTTTGAGTTAAATCCCGGACACTTTAGGGTTAAATCCCGGCCATTTTTGGGTTAAATCCCGGCCATTTTTGGGTTAAATCCCGGCATTTTTGGGTTAATTCCCGGCCATTTTTGGGTTAAATCCCGGCATTTTTGGGTTAATTCCCGGAGATTTTTGGGTTAAATCCCGGACACTTTAGGGTTAAATCCCGGCCATTTTTGGGTTAATTCCCGGAGATTTTTGGGTTAAATCCCGAACATTTTTTTATTAAATCCCGGACACTTTAGGGTTAAATCCCGGCCATCTTTGGATTAAATCCCCTCCATTTTTAGGGTTAAATCCCGGCCATTTTTTGGGTTAAATCCCGACATTTTTGGGTTAAATCCCGACCATTTTTTTATTAAATCCCGGCAGTTTTTTTATTAAATCCGGGACATTTTTTTATTAAATCCCGGACACTTTAGGGTTAAATCCCGGTCATTTTTGGATTAAATCCCCTCCATTTTTAGGGTTAAATCCCAGCAGTTTTTGGGTTAAATCCCGGCTATTTTTGGATTAAATCCCCTCCATTTTTAGGATTAAACCCCGGCGAATTTTGGGTTAAATCCCAGCAATTTTTGGGTTAAATCCCGGCCATTTCGGGGCCGCATTTCCCAGGAAATTCCCGATTTTTGGCGCCGTTTTTTTCCCCCGCTCAGGGGAAGCCCCGGCCCGCAGTGACCGCGAGGCGCCTTTAAAAAAAGGGGAAATCCCATAAAAATCCCAATAAAAGTGACGGAGCCCAGGCCTGGCAAAGTCTTTATTCCACACCGCGAACCCACAGCACAAAAATCCCTTTTTTTGGGCTTTTTTTGCCTCTATTTTTCACATTTTTCCGCCTTTTTTTGCCGCTATTTTTCACATTTTTCCGCCTTTTTTTTGCGCAATTTTTCACCTTTTTCCGCCTTTTTTTTGCGCAATTTTTCACCTTTTTTCCAGTTTTTTTCTTTCATTGTTTTTCACCTTTTTTCCAGTTTTTTCTTTCATGATTTTCACATTTTTCCGCCTTTTTTTGCGCAATTTTTCACATTTTTCGCCTTTTTTTGCCTTATTTTCCACCATTTTTCCAGTTTTTTCTTTCATTGTTTTTCACCTTTTTCCGCCTTTTTTTGCCTTATTTTTCACCATTTTTCCAGTTTTTTTCTTTCATTGTTTTTCACATTTTCCCGGTTTTTTTCTTGCTTTCCTTTCTTCTTCTTCGCCTCCATTTTCCCAGACCAAAAAACAAAAATTAAAATTCAAATAAATCAGAACAAAAAATTAAGCTGTACAGACAGAAATGGGATTTTTTTGCCCCAAATCCCAACTCCAGGGATGGGTTTTAACGCATTAAAATATTTGGGATTTTTTTTTTTAATGATTTTGAGTGGCCCCAGATTTGGGGTTTTTGGGGTTAAAAGCTGCAGGGAGTTCCCTGAAGGAGAATAAAAAATAAAAATAATAATAATATTATAATAATATTAATATGTATATAAAAAAGAATCACGAGATGTCCGGGAGATGAAAAAAAAAAAAATTTTTTAAGGGAGGAAAAAATTAAATTAAAGTCCACGGAGTTCAAGTCCTTAAAACTTAGTGGGGGAGGAAAAAAAAAAAAAAAAAAAAAAAAGAAGAAAAAATAATTTAAAAATAATATAAAAGAAAAAAAAAAAAAGGAATAAAAGAAGAAAATAAGGAAAAAAGAAAAATAAGAAAAAATAAGGGAAAAAAAAGAAAAAAATAGCAAAAAAATAATAATAAAATAAGGAAAAATTAGGAAAAAATAATAAAGGAAATGAGAAGAAAAATAGGAGAAAGGTAAGAGGAAAGTAAGAGGAAATTAAGAGAGAAATAAGAAAAATAAGAGAAAAATCAGGGGAAAAACCAGAGAAAACAGAGAAAAAAACAGAAAAGAAATAGAGAAGAAACAGAGGGAAAAAAACAGAAAAATAGGAGAAAAATAAGAGAAAAGACAGAGAAAAATAGGAGAAAGATAAGAGAAAAACCAGAGAAAAATAGGAGAAATATAGGAGAAAAATAAGAGAAATATGGGAAGAAAATAGGAGAAAAATAGGAGAAATATGGGAGAAAAATAGGAGAGAAACAGAAGAAAAATAAGAGAAATATAGGAGAAATATGGGAGGAAAAACCAGAGAAAAATAGGATAAAGATATGAGAAAGATAGGAGAAATAGAGGAGAAAAATAAGAGAAATATAGGAGAAAAATAAGAGAAAAATAGGAGAAATGCAGGAGAAAAATAGGAGAAATATGGGAAGAAAAATAAGAGAAAAATAGGAGAAAAATAGGAGAAATATGGGAGAAAAATAAGAGAAATATGGGAGAAAAATAGGAGAAATATGGGAGAAATACGGGAGAAAATAAGAAAAAAAATTAGGACCAAATTAGGGGAAAATTAAGGAAAAATTAAGGAAAAATTAAGAAAAAAATAAGAAAAAATAGGAAAAAAGAAAAAGAAAAAACAAGAAAAAATAGGGAAAAAATAGGGAAAAAAAAGAGAAAAAAGAGAAAAATAGGAGAAAAATAGGAGAAAAATAAGAGAAATATAGGAGAAAAATAGGAGAAAGATAGGAGAAGTACGGGAGAAAATAAGAAAAAAAATTAGGACCAAATTAGGGAAAAATTAAGAAAAAAATAAGAAAAAAATAGGAAAAAATAGGAAAAAAGAAAAAGAACAAACAAGAAAAAATAGGGGAAAAAAAGAGAAAAATAAAAGAAAAAAATAAGAAAAAAAAGGAGAAAAAATTAGAAAAAATAGGGGAAAAAAAAAAAGAAAAAAAAAGAGGAAAAAATTAAGAAAAATTAATACAAAAAAAAATTAAAATAACAACAAAAAATTTAAAATCCTTCGCGCGCCGGGGCTCAGAGCAGGGGGTTCCCCGAGAAGAACTGCAGCCGGTCCCGGCTCAGCTTCTTCTCCTTCATGCGGCGGTTCTGGAACCAGATCTTCACCTGTCGGTCGCTCAGGTTCAGCAGTCGCGACAGCTGCAGCCGCTTCTCCTTGTTGATGTAAACGTTGAAAAAAAACTCCCGCTCCAGCTCCCGGATCTGGAATTTGGAGTAGGGGCAGCGCTTCTTCCGGGTCCTGGGGGCGGCTGGAAAAGGGAAAAATGGGATTTAGGGCAGAAAATTTGGGATTTGGAATAGGGGCAGCGCTTCTTCCGGGTCCTGGGGGCGGCTGGAAAAGGGAAAAATGGGATTTAGGGGAGAGAATTTGGGGTTTAGGGGAGAAAATTTGGGGTTTGGAATAGGGTAGTGATTCTTCCGGGTCCTGGGGGCGGCTGGAAAAGGGGAAAAATGGGATTTAGGGAGAAAATTTGGGATTTAGGGGAGAGAATTTGGGGTTTAAAATAGGGGTAGTGATTCTTCCGGGTCCTGGGAATGTGTGGAAAAGGGAAAAATGGGATTTAGGGGAGAGAATTTGGGGTTTAAAATAGGGGTAGTGATTCTTCCGGGTACTGGGAATGTGTGGAAAAGGGAAAAAATGGGATTTAGGGGAGAGAATTTGGGATTTAGGGATTTGGGATTGGGGGTTGGAAAGGGGCAGCGAATGTTTAATGTTCTGGGGGTGGCTGGAAAAGGGAAAAATGGGATTTAGGGAGAAAATTTGGGGTTTTGGGGATTTGGGTTGGTTGGAATAGGGGGGTGATTCT
>NW_026613081.1:0-8386 GCF_029582105.1 Oenanthe melanoleuca | reverse complement strand
TGTCTGCTGGAATGAAACCCCCTCCCCATCCCGCAGCTACCCTGCCTTTTCATCTTCCAGCCTTGGTCCCCAGCACAGCCATGGAGGCTCTTTGGGCTCTTGGCAATTCCTGCAGCCACCAAGGCCAGCTGAGCTCTGCCCTTGCCACAGCCAGCCCTGCCCAGCGCAGGCAATGCAGAGCAATTCCTTGTGTGTGCCTGACTTTGCTGTCAGCCCCAGCAGTGAGTCCGTGGCCCCTTTGTGCCCCCCTGCCCCAGCCATGGTGGCACAGCCCCTGTGCAGGCCCAGCCCAGGACAGGAGCATTGCGGGTGGAACGGTGCCCACAGCAGCCCTGGGGCTCTGTGCCCCATGGCCTCCCTGCTGGGCAGCCTCTGCCAGCTCCTGCACAGCCCGTGGCACCTGTGGGACTGCACTGACAGCCCTGCCCCGGGCTCTGCCGGGCTCTGGGCCAGCAGAGAGGCCGGGCAGGGCTGGCCATGGCCGGGAACAGGCCCTGAGCCCCGCAGGAGGATGGAGCTGGGCCACAGCCAAACTCAGCCCAGGGCAAACCTGGGCTCAGCAGCCAGGGCTGGCAATGTCTGGGGACAGAGGCTGGCAGTGACAAATGTCCTGCTCTGTGCCCTTGGTGGCATGCACGGAGCAGCCTCCTCTCTCGAGCACACCTGTTGCCAGCTGAAGAATCCTTGCAAACCTGCACAGTCAATAGTTTTGGTTGTGCCAAATTATTACTCAAAGGAAACAAATCAAAACCATATTAAACATTCATGAAGAAGGGGAACAGAAAACTACAGTTCATTGATCAAGGGTCTCCAAAATAAGGAAAAAAAATTCAGTAAGGACAGACTGGGCCTGTCATCTTATGAACTGGAAGCCATTCACAGTAGGAAGCAGGCAGTCTCTGCCTTCTGGACAGCATCGTTCACTCACCTTTTTCCTCAGGGCATCCTTGAGATCCTGATTCCTCAGGCTGTAGATGAGGGGGTTCAGGGTTGGAGGTACCACTGAGTACAGAACTGACAGAGACACATCCAAGGATAGGGAAGACATTGAAAGTGGCTTAAGGTAGGTAAAAAATGAGGTGCTGATAAACAGGGAGACCACAGCCAGGTGAGGGAGGCAGGTGGAAAAGGCTTTGTGCCGTCCCTGCTCAGAGGGGATCCTCAGCACGGCCCTGAAGATCTGCACATAGGAGAGAACAATGAATACAAAACAACCAAATAACAGAAAAGCACTACCCATAAGAAGCCCAAGTTCCTTAGTGTAGTAATTTGAGCAGGAGAGCTTGAGGATATGTGGGATTTCACAGAAGAACTGGCCCAGGGCATTGCCCTGGCACAGGGGCAGGGAAAATGTATTGGCCGTGTGCAGCAGAGCATTAAGAAAGCCACTGGCCCAGGCAGCTGCTGCCATGTGGGCACAAGCTCTGCTGCCCTGGAGGGTCCCGTAGTGCAGGGGTTTGCAGATGGACACGTAGCGGTCGTAGCACATGACGGTCAGGAGGAAATACTCTGCTGAGATAAAGAAGAGAAAGAAGAACACCTGAGCAGCACATCCTGAGTAGGAGATGTTCCTTGTGTCCCAGAGGGAATTGTGCATGGCTTTGGGGACAGTGGTGCAGATGCAGCCCAGGTCAGTGAGGGCCAGGTTGAGCAGGAAGAAGAACATGGGGGTGTGCAGGTGGTGGCTGCAGGCTACGGCGCTGATGATGAGGCCGTTGCCCAGGAGGGCAGCCAGGGAGGTGCCCAGGAAGAGGCAGAAGTGCAGGAGCTGCAGCTGCCACGTGTCTGCCAATGGCATCAGGAGGAAGTGGCTGATGGAGCTGCTGTTGGACATTTGCTCTGGCCAAACATGGGGACCTGTTCATGGATAAAGGACAGTGACAAGTCAGCAGAGGCTGCTTTGAGCCAGACCTGGTCAATTCTGTGTATGCTGTGCTGCTCTGACTCAGCCTCCCTTGTTTCTGCTCTGGGAAACTTTCTCCCAGGTCCCTGACTGAGCTCCAGTTGTGCTTTCTGAGAGCTGCAGGACAAGCCAGGCCTGTGCAGGGGGCTCTCTAGGAGCCATCCCTGCCCTGCCACCGTGGGTTTGTGGCTGTGTGGCAGAGGGACAAGACTGGATATTCAGGATTCCTCAACGGAATCCCTTCTAAAAGGCTGCTGCTTCTGCATTCCCACTTCTAAAGGGCATGGAGACCAGGAAGGAATTTTAGCTATTATTTTCCTGCCCACACATCATTCCTGATTCTATGAGGACACAAATCCACAGCATTTCTGCTGTACTCACAGTTTTCCACTGAGAGAAGTGAGAGGCAAAGGATTCCCTGTGGCTCAGGGCAAGGTGAGGGTCTGGATGGGCTTGTTCCCAACTGCCCTGGGTTTGCACCTTTGGCTGCAATCAGAGTACAGTCACACTCCTGTGTCACCCTGGGATAGGCCAGACCCTGCCCAGAGCAGAGGGACCCATGAATGTCTCACCCTCTCTAAAGGTCTCTGAGCAAGATCTCAGCACCCCCTTCTGCCAAGGACACTCGCGGTTCCCTTGGTAAACCCAACAGCATTTCCTCAGCTGTGGCATCTTTGCACTTCCCTGTGGGACACTCAGGGAGATCCGAGAGGCTCTGGCACAGATTTGCACCCAGGAGGGCAGCTCAGAGCTTGGAAGGACACAGCAAGGAGACCCCCAGATGTGCCCATGATGGGATCTCAGGGAGGGGGCTCAGCTCATTCCCCTTTCCCATGGACTGCTTTGCCCACAGCCCCACAGGTCACAGGGAAGCTTGGACACCCCATTCCCATGGACACCCCAGCCTGGCAGGAATCCCAAGGGCAGTGCCTGACTCAGCTGCTGCAATCCTAGAGCCTCCCTGAGAGCAGCAGATTACAATGACAGTATCAGAGGAGTGCAGAAACAAGAGAAGATGTTGTGGTGCTGTGCCTGGGAGGGCAGGGCAGAGACAGCCAGGCACTCAGGGCAGTGTTCCTGTGCCCAGCTGTGCACAGCACCTCCCACACACCAACAGTGCCCTCCTGCCCCCAGCATTGCTCTGTTCAGCCCCCTCTCCTTCCCTGAGCATCTCCCTGGACCTGGACATTTCCCTCCTGAGAGCTGCCCTGTCCCTGCCAGGCTCACAGAGCCGATCCCACCCTCTGTGCCCTCACCTGCCCTACAGAAACCTGCCTGTCTGCAGAGCCCTGCCTGGGGCAGGGTCTGTCTGCAGGTGGGCAAGGGCAGCTCAGGAGAGCCCTGCTGGGCCCTGCAAAGGGGATGCTGGTGCTGCCCAGGGCTGGGGAGTGGCTGAAAGCTCCTTGGGAGGCTCCAGCAGAGAGACTGACCACCCAAAGTTACAGATCCGGACTCTCTGTAAATATTCAAACATTACTTTGCAGATCCTGTGTGTCCCTTTCAACTCAGAATGTTCCGTCATTCTCTGATTACAATTCCTGTTCTGCTTCTCTCATCCCCCTGTTGTCTATAATCAAAAGAGAAAAAAACCCTTGCAACACCGTTAGAACAGTAAAGTAAAAACCAAACCTTTATTGGAAGCTTCCAGGTGTCCCAGTGGGGATGAGGCACATCCAGCCCCCAAATCCAACAATCTATTAGGGTTGATTAACTAGGATATTTAACAGGAACATAGGAACATCCATTAGGAGAGTCTGTTGTGCCTGTTAGATACCCTTGAGTCAACCCTTGGAGAAGGTCTAAGGGCTTCTTTGCTCCAGTTTTGTTATGAATGCTCACATTCTGGGTAAAAAAAAAAAAAAGTTCTTCTTGTAGGAACTCTTCCTGATAATAAGACTATACAGTATTTCAGGAATGTATTTAGAAGGTCAGCTTATTGTTCAAAAATCTAAGAGAAAGGTTAGGAAATGTACTAGAGTTAATTAAGGATTACAGTTATTTAAGTATATAATAGTAGTTTAGTAGAGTTACTTAAGGGTTTAATAGAGTCAATTAAGAATTATAGTCTTATAACTATATAATAATAATAGTTTACAGAGCTATGAATATAGGAAAAATGTATAAAAAGCAGAAAACTTTTTGCCATCACCCGAAATTTCTCACCCTGCTCCAAGGAGGAAATTTAAAACACTCTCAGGAAAGCTCCTGATCTTTACAGCAATCCCAGGTTTACCTTCTTTCGGGAACTGTCATCCGGAGCTGTGCCCAGGCCGGTCTGGAGCTGGGAGCAGTCCTGCCCCACCCAGCACCTCTCAGCAGCAGCACCTGCCCTGCTCAGGGTTGCTCCTTGCCCCCACGGCTTCTCCCCCAGCGCTGGGAGCAGCTGCCCGGGCTGGCTGAGAGCTGTCCCTGGCAGGGAGCAGTGTCTCTGCCCCAGCACAGCGCCCTGGGCTGCAGGACCCTGCTCTGCAGGACAGCCCTGGGCACCCCTGGCTGCAGCCCCGGCTGCTCAGCCCTGCAGCAGAGCCTGGACACAGGGAGCTGCCTGGGGCTGTGCCTCGGGTGCTGCAGCAGGGAAACCCAGCCCTGCCCTAGAGCCACATCCCCTGCACTGCAGCAGCTCTGAGACTCCTCCTGGAGGGTCCTGAAAGCTGTGGGATGTGCCGCTTCAGGAGATCCCTGCAGCAACTGCAGCTTATCTTCCCACAGCCACAGAGTGGCTGTTTGAAACACTGTGAGGATTTCTGCTCTAGTGAGCCCTCAGTGAGCTCTGCTCTATGCTCCCAGCCCAGGCTGAGTTTAACCCCTCTGTAGCTCTGTGCTGTGCCCGGGGTGGCTGCAGGCAGTGCCCCAGCCCTACTGGGCTGTGCACAGGAGCTGCTGCTGGGCAGAGCTGTCTCTCTGCAGTGCTGCCCTTGCCAGGAGCTGCCTCTGTGCCAGGAGCCCAGCCCAGCTCAGCAGCACAGACACAGCACAAGGATTTTAATGACCCTCTTGGGGGTTTGGTGCTGAGGCCCTGAACATCAGTCATCAAGAGGGAGCTGAAGAAACCTCTCAAGAACTCCAAGTCAGAATCAAACTCTAAAGATTCTTGAAGTTTTAATGGATGCCACTGGGGGGACACAACTGAGAAAGTGTCCCCAGTTCCTCCAGGGAACTGGAGAGAGTGGTAACAGGAGGGGAAAAGCAGAAGCCAAATCTTGGTGCCCTGGGGCACAGCAGGGTCTGTGCCACCAAGGGCTGGGAGGAGACACCTTGTCCTGAGGCACTGGGGCCTCCTGGCACAGCCCCAGCAAGGCTGGGCACTGTCACCCCTTGTGCTGCCCTCAGCATCTCCCCACATCCCAGTGGCCTCAGGGATCTGCTGGGACCAGTCCCTGGGGAGCCTTGGTCAGGAATGGCCCTGGGGACTCTTTCATGCTCCCACGGACTGCAGGTTTTTCAAAGGACTTTGGGTTTTGCTTTTGCCTTGGAGTCTCTGAGAACTTTGTGCAATCATGGCCTCCAATTATCTGCTTTAATTAGTCTCTTGAGAGCCTTTGTCAGGAACAACACTCAGTGGGGCTCAATGCCTTTAGGTGCTTCAGATTTTAATGTATTGTCCTTTTTCCTTTTCTCTCTCAGTCTCTGAGAAGATTTTGTGCAATCATGACTTCCCATTTTCTCCTCCAAGAAGTCTACGAGGAGACTGTGTTGGGGATGGACCTCAGTGGGACCCATTAATGCTTTGAGACACTTTGGGTTTTTCTTCTGACTTGGACTCCTGGAAAGGTTTGTGCAATCTCCTCTCAGGCCTTGAGTTTCCAGGGCTCAGCACCAAATGCACCATGGGGCTCACTGGGATCAAGCAAGTCCTATCAAACTATGGCTCTGCCTTGATTTTTCTCTGGTCTAGTACAGTTCATTAGGAAGTTTTTCAACTCCATTTATGGAGAAATACTTCAAAGAGCTTCTAAAAAATATGTATTCTTATATTAGAGGGTGTCTTTTATAGCTATTCTCTTTTGGGAAGAGGTGATTGCAGCATTCTGTGATTGATAATAATCCAGGGTGTCTCCTCAGGTCGTCTGGCCTGCTCAGAGAAGCTGTGCCTTGAGGTCTGACCCAGTGTGGACAACCTGGCTCCACACTCCCCAATCCCATCCTGTCTGTCCTCCCTCACCTGGGACCTGCTTTGCTTGGAGAACTGGCTGCACTCAGGCAAACAGGGTTTTTCCCTTTTCTATTTTTGAAGCAATCTAAAACTCCTGAGTTCCCCCACTACAAACAGACACCATCCTTAAGGGTGTGCCAAGCTCAAGCTGCCACCAAGGAGGTTTCTCTTCCCAAGGCACAACCCTGCAAGAACTGTTTTAGACCTTTGGACTCCTCAGTTCCACGAGGCTTTGCTGTGTCACCATGGCCCCTTGGCTCTGTGAGGTTCTGTAGTGTCACAGTGGAGATTTGGTTCCAGGAGGCCCTGCTGTGTCATAAGGGTGTCCTTGGTTCTGTGGGGCCCCATGGTGTCATATTGGCCCTTTGGTTCCATGGGGCTGCACAGTGTCACAGGGGTTTCCTTTTCCCTATGGCAATCAGCAGCAAACCCCCCTGGCAGGGCCAAATGCCTGGGAAGAAGGAGGAGGGGGACATTTGGAATGATGGTTTTCACCTTCCCAGGTAGCAGTGATGTGGGGTGGGGCCCTGCTGTCCTGGAGATGGTTGAACAACGGCCTGCCCATGGAAGTGGTAAGAGACAACAACCTCTGTCCATGGAACTACAACAGCAGGGAAGTCAGGGAGAAGGCTGAGCTTAAAAGACTGTCACCAGCACAGAAAACATCAATCTGGAAGGAGAGATGTATGATATTGTCTTTACAAATCATTTCCTGAGTGAGGGATGAGTGTTAGGGTCTTTGAAATTTGCCATAATTTTTCTACTGCCTTTGGGCAGCAGGTTTATTACCGGGAATAGAGAGCTTGGCTCCTGAAACAGACAAGGGTCTGCACAAGGCTGAACTTCAGGGGAAAATGCCAGGTTCAAGGGGGATATGGGGCAGGTGAGTCAGAAAGGCTGTACCTTCCCTCTACCTTGACCAGTGGGGAAAGGAAGAGGGCAACATGCAGCCAGGAGTTTAAGATAAAAGGAGGCTGCACCCTCTGAAACCTTGAGAGAGAAAAGCCTGCAGGAATGTCCTCCAGTGAACTCTCTCTGTTTCTTCAAATAAATTGGAAGGACTCCCCTGTCTCATTTTTGGACATAAAGCTCTGGCATTTGTGGATTTTCCTGACAGTGACAACATGGAATCTCATGGAACCAAGTGTCCAAACTTTCATGGTGCAGCCTCATAGAGCAGTGGAGACCAGTGTGTCAAGATGGGAAGACATGGAACAAGGCTCCACTGTGACCCAGCAGGGCATCATGGAATGCACGAGATCATTCTGACGGAATGGACACCTATGGAACCAAGTGCCCACTGTTTCACAGTGTGGCCTCATGGAATGCTGGAGACCATTGTGCTGCAATGGAAACATAAGGAATAAAGGCTGCTCTTTGACCCAGCAGGGCCTCCATGGAATCCAAGAGACCACTGTGATGCAATAGAACCTCAAGGAATAAAGGGTCAATTGTCAACACATCAGGCTCTGTAAAACTAAGGAGAATATTGTGATGCAATGGATTATCATGGAACCAAGGCCCCATTGTGACAGAGCTTGGCCTGATGGAAACCCAGTGCCACTGTGACATGTCCAGCCTTGGAGGAA
This sequence comes from Oenanthe melanoleuca, assembly GCF_029582105.1. Taxonomy (NCBI): domain Eukaryota; kingdom Metazoa; phylum Chordata; class Aves; order Passeriformes; family Muscicapidae; genus Oenanthe; species Oenanthe melanoleuca. The sequence goes on along the minus strand of NW_026613081.1, from coordinate 741 downwards.
GCAAGTGTCCATTGTGACACAGCACAGCCTCATGAATCACAGGAGAGCACAGTGACACAATGGCATCTTGGGAAGCCTGCATTGTTAAAACCTCTATGTTCACGGACAAAACTCTCTAACTAGTTAAAGTTAGAAAGTGGTCTGTTTATTAAGATGCCAGCGGGCTGCAAGGGAGTTGTCCACTTGAGACATGGCAGCCTCATACAAGGTTCCTTGCCTTCTATTTATTTCTCAAAATCTTACATTCTATGCATATACAGAACCCCAGCACCTCTCATCCCAACTCCGTATTAAAGTGAGGCTATTAGTCCTTCACGTGTGCACAATTCTACTCTTGAGTTGGATAAGTGGTCTCAAATTGGGTCAGTGGTCTTGAAAGATGAAGTAAGAAAAGTCTTCATCAGGTCTCCTTGACCTTTTGGCACAATCTAAGGTCCTCTGCTTCGTGATAGATTGGTATGAAGTTCAGGCGTTAGCCATTGTTCTACTGGTTTCAACCTGTTCTTACAGTGGTTCACTTACTCCAGCTCTTTCTATAATGAAACTGAAACAAGCACATAATTGGAAACAAACCTCTATTATCTTTAGTTTAAGCATCTAATAATCATTAACCTAACACTTTTATCTAACTTACACCCTGATCAATATGAATTGCTTCTAACCCACTAAAATTTTAACTCTTTAAAATATGATTCAAGCCAAGTGTTAATTGTAAACACAGTGGGTACTCATGAAGCCAGG
>NW_026613080.1:0-8519 GCF_029582105.1 Oenanthe melanoleuca | reverse complement strand
TGCCAGGCCATCGATTTGCGCAGGGCTCTGTCCCGCCTAATCCAAGGCCTGACCACCCTGGCCCCACACGGGCATTCCGAGCATTCCGAGGGGTCTAGGACATTGATCTCATCCAACTTCTGACAGTGACCATGGTGACTCTGTGGAACCTCTGGAACCATGGGTCACTTGTGACAATTAGGGTCCAAGGGTGACACTTAGGAAGCAAGGAGAATATTGTGACACTGTGGGGTCCCATGGAACCAAGGGAACATGGAACAGGTCGGGCTGGCTGGGCCTCCCAGAGGCCACTCGACAGGTCTGGCTGACCTTGGCATGACGAGGCTGCTGCTCATCTGCTGCTGAAGCACCGGGGCTCTGTGCTTTCCTTCCTATGGAAAAGAACCGCCCTTCTCATCAAGGTGCCCATGGCCAATATTCCGATTTCTCCTCCAAATTTCCTCATATTCAAAGATGAAATCTGCCAGGAGAGACAGATCTGGCTGGCTGTAGCTTTCTAAGGGCTGGCTCTCATCTGCCTTTGAAACACTGGAGCTCTGTTCTTTCCTTCCTAATGAAAAGAACTCTCCTTCCTGACCAGGCAGCCATGGCCAAAATTAAATTCCACCTGCAAAAATCCCTCTATGGAAGGAAAGCCCCAGATGAAAGGTGCCAGGATAGACATCTGGCTGGCTTGCCCTATGGTCCCCACCTCTCATTTTTTGCCAAAACACTTGAACTTTGCACTTTTTTTCCCTATGGAAAAATCCATCCATCTCGATCAGGTACCCGTAGCCAAAACTGGGATTCTACCTCCAAAACTCAGGACTGCTCCCAAGTGAAAGATGCCAGGAGAGATAGATCTGGCTGCCCTTGGCCTCCTGGGGGCTGCCTCTCACCTGCTTTTGAAACACTGGGACTCACAGGTTTCCTTCCTACAGAAAAGAACCATCCTTTTCATCAAAGTGTCCATGGTCAAAACTGAGACTCAGCCCACAAAATAATGTATATTCAAGAACTTCTCCATGACAAAGCTGCCAGGACAAACAGGCCTGGCTCTCTTGGCTTCCCAGTAGACACCTGTCTCCTCTTCTTCCTTTGAAACCCCTGAGCTCTGTGCTTTCCTTCCTACAGAAAAGAGCCACCATCCCGATCAATGCAGAAATGGCTGAATGTGGGATTCCACCTCCAAAATTCCCTATACCCTTTCCTATAGAAAACATAGATTCCCTTTCCTATAGAAAGGATTTCTTTCACACAGGAGCTTCCAGAACAGAGAGGTTGGGCTGGCCATGGCCTCTGATGGCTGCATTTCATCTGCCCCTGAAACAATGGTGTTCCATGCTTTCCTTCCTATGGAAAAGAACCCTCCTTTTCCTCCGAGCATCCATGTCTGAAATTGATATTTTACCACCAAAATGCTGTGTATCCAAAGATAGCTCCCAGACAAAATCTGCCACTGCCATCTAATCTGGCTGGGCTTGGTGATTGCCCTCATCTGCCCCTGCAACAGTGGGGATGGGTTGTTTCCTTCCTGTGCAGACCGTAGTGACACTTGGGATACCCCATGGATCCAAGGTACTGTTGAGGACCTCGTGGAACCATGAACACCGTAATGACACTTCAGGGCCTCATGGAACCAAAAGGCCATTGTAACTCTGCAGAAGCAAGGAGAACATTGTGGCACTGAAAGGCCGCATAGAACCAAGGGGCCGTGGAACAGATCTGGCTGGCTGGGCCTTCCTGGGGCCACCATACAGGTCTGGCTGATCCTGGTGTGTTGAGGGCTGCCTCTCATCAGCCCCTGGAGCACTGGGGCTATGTGCTTGCCTTCCTAGGGAAAAAAACCATCCCTCTTTCTAGGTGCCAATGGCTGAAATTGGTACATCCCCTAAAAAGTTCCCTATATGCAAGTGTGACTCCCAGCCAATGTCTGTCAGGACAGGCAGCTCAGGTTGGCTTTGGCCTCCTGAAGGCTGTCCTTTATCTAGCACATAACACTGGGGCTCAGTGTTTTCCACCCAGTGGAAAAGAACTGCCCTTCTCACCTAGGTGTCAATAGCCAAAATTGGGATTCTACTTTCAAAATTACATCTGTCCAAGGATTGCACAAGACAAATGTAGCCAGGACTAACAGGCCTGACTGCCTTGTCCTCTGGTGATTTTCTTAGACTATGAGCACAATCTTTTAATTTTTCATTATCGTGGAGAGAGCCCAGAGATCTCCCAAGGAGGGGTTTGGAGGCCTCAAGCACATGACCAATATACAGGGACACAGGAACTCCATGCTCAGTGGAGTGGAGACTGAGAACAGCACAGACTGAGAACCATGGGAGGGATTGAAAGGTCGTTTCAGATATGGTGGGTCTTTTTGACACAGTAAAGAAGAGCCAGAGAAAGAAAATTAATGCCAACAAAATTAATGCAGCTGAGGAGGTCCAGAATGGTAAAGAAGTAAAAGGGATTTCTGACCCAGGGCAGGGCTGGGAGGCAACACCTCTACCAGAAAGAGTCTGGAGCAGCCCAAGGCTTTGTGTGGCCAGGCAGAGGCAGGCAGGACGCAGAGCTGTCACCAAAGGAAGGGGCCAGCGAGGTGGGGCAGCCGGGGGATGACGACAGCCTGCAGGGACAGAGGCGCAGGGCATGGACACCGTAGGACAGCCTGGGCTGCACAGGGCACAGGGATGGGCAGCAGCTGAAAGGCCCTGCCAAAGCCAACTGCTGCAGCACTTGGGCCATGGCTGCTGGCCCTGGGCCTGAGGCCAGCAGGGGACAAGTGAGCCTTGCTGTGCTGGGGCCTCATTGCCTCCGTGTCCCTGCTCAGCAGCCTGGCAGGGGCTGCCCCATGGTCCTGCCCTTGGCATTGCACATCCCCAGAGCCCAGTGGCCTGGGAAGAGCCCTGAGCAATGAGGGAGGGAGAGGATGTGCCTTGCCAGGGGCTGGGGCTCAGCCCTTGGCCCTTTGCATTGCTGAAACACATCCAGGTTTGCTCAGCATCACAGACACCTTTGCCTTGTTTGTTCCCAGCTGTCATCACTGCTCCAGTGTTCTATTCCAACTTGAACCACGGGACACTTTCTCAGGTGTGTTCCTCATTGGAACCCATTAAAACTTCAAGGAACCTTTGAGCTTGATTGTTATTTTGAGACCTTGAGAAGTTTATTAAACACTCTCTCAGGGACTGAGTCTGATGTAAACAGAAAGAAAGCCCTGAGAGGTCATTAAAGTCCTTGTGCTGTGTCTGTGCTGCTGAGCTGGGCTGGGCTCCTGGCAGAGATGAAGCTCCCAAGGTAAATCAAGAAGAGATTCAAAAAGACATTTCTGCTGAGGAGCAGCTTCTCTCCCATCCCAGCAGGGCTGAGGACACTGCCTGCAGGCACTGAGGGGACAGGAGCCAGGCACAGACAGGCTAAAGGCAATCAGGACTGCGAAGACTTTGAGCTGAGACTTCACTTGGGGAAACATCCTCACAGCCCTGCACATGGTGAGTCTGTGGGTGCAGGGCAATATTCCCTGTGCTCCTTGGTGGGATCTCCTGGAGTCCAGCACACCCCACAGGCTGGGGGATATGTCAGGAGGACTCTCCCAGTTTCTCAGAGGCAAGAGGAGGAGGAGGATGTGCTGCAGAGCGGGGCTGCCCTGGGCAGTGTCAGAGGGACAGGGCAGGACTGGCTCCTGCTGCCAGGGACGGCTGCAGGGGCTGAAGCTGGGGCTGCAGCCAGGGCTGCCCAGGGCTGTCCTGCACAGCAGCTCCTGCAGCCCTCAGGGCTCTTGGCCAGCCCAGGGCATGTGCCACCTGCCAGGGGCAGCTCTCAGCCTGCCTGGCAGCTCCCCATGGATCTGTGGGAGAAGTTGGAGGGGGAAGGAGCCACCCCCATCAGGGCAGATTCCTCCTGCTGTGGAGATGGTGCTGCATGGCCAGGGCTGCTCTCAGCTTTCTCCTCAAGGGAAGGGAAAGGGGCTGTCAGGTGTGTCTGTGTCACTGAGACTCCTGCACTGTCCCACTGGGCATCAGCAGATCTGCCTCACATCTCCCTCACAAAAGTGCCTCCTCACCCTCCTGTGCCTACAGACAGCAGCAGCAGCACCTTGGCTTGCAGCATCTCAGTTTGTCTGAGCTGCCCTTAAGGCCCTGCTGCCAGGGAGATGCCCCATGGGCAGTGCCCTGTGCTGGGAGGGGTGTGCAGGGCAGAGCTGAGCCCCCAGGGCTGGGCTGGGCTTGCCTGTGGAGCACTGGCAGGGACAAGGCTTGGATAGAGAGAAACAGCTCCCAGTAGGCACAACATCCAGGCAGCAGAGAGCCACACCAAACCTGGATATCCCATCCTGTCTAGGCTGCACAGGGAAAGGAAGGTGGGTTTAGAGAAATCTTACTTTGAAACCAGATCTTTCAAAATGTCCTCTTTATTTTTTCAAGCACATTTTAAGTGCAGTCATTCTGAAATACAGGCAGGTGTATATGAGCAAAGGGCAGTTGTGTGGGACCAGCTGGTCTGACTATACTCGGGCACAAGGGAGCCCTGTGTTCCCCCTGGCTCCCCAGTGTTCAGCATCAGAGCAATGCTTATAGAGGATTTTCTTCTCTTTTAAAGAAAGCAAAACCCCGAGCTCAAAGATTAAAAAAAAGTGATTGAAATTTCCCCACTGTAAAGAGAAGCAATTTTGAGTAAATCTCTAAGTAAATAACATTGAATTCACACAAGGAAGCCTCTCCCAACTTGTCTATGTCTTCTTCCAACAGCCCACCATGCCCAGAGTGAAGAAATGCCCAACAGCAGCTCCATCAGCCACTTCCTCCTGCTGCCATGGGCAGACACGTGGCAGCTGCAGCTCCTGCACTTCTGCCTCTTCCTGGGCATCTCCCTGGCTGCCCTCCTGGGCAACGGCGTCATCATCAGCGCCATAGCCTGCGGCCACCACCTGCACACCCCCATGTTCTTCTTCCTGCTCAACCTGGCCCTCACTGACCTGGGCTGCATCTGCACCACTGTCCCCAAAGCCATGCACAATTCCCTTGGGACACCAGGAACATCTCCTACTCAGGATGTGCTGCTCAGGTGTTCTTCTTTGTCTTCTTTATCTCAGCAGAGTATTTCCCTCCTGACCGTGATGTGCTACGACCGCTACGTGTCCATCTGCAAACCCCTGCACTACGGGACCCTCCTGGGCAGCAGAGCTTGTGCCCACATGGCAGCAGCTGCCTGGGCCAGTGGCTTTCTCAATGCTCTGCTGCACACAGCCAATACATTTTCCCTGCCCCTGTGCAAGGGCAATGTCCTGGGCCAGTTCTTCTGTGAAGTCCCCCAGATCCTCAAACTCTCCTGTTCAAAATTCTACTTTAGGGAAGTTGGGGTTTCTGCTTTTGCTACCTCCTTAGTACTTGGTTGTTTTGTGTTCATTGTTTTCTCCTATGTGCAGCTCTTCAGGGCCGTGCTGAGGATCCCCTCTGAGCAGGGACGGCACAAGGCCTTTTCCACCTGCCTCCCTCACCTGGCTGTGCTCTCCCTGTTTATCTGCACTGCAGTATTTGCCTACCTGAAGCCCTCCTCCATCTCCTCCCCATCCCTGGATCTGTCCCTGTCAGTTCTGTACTCAGTGGTGCCTCCAGCCTTGAACCCCCTCATCTACAGCCTGAGGAACCAGGAGCTCAAAGGTGGCCTACGAAAATTGATGACTCTATGTTTTCAGAAGAGTTGCACTCCTTCATTTCTGCACCAGGGCCTTTAGAATGTAACTCTTTACAATCTCAACCATTTTCCCCCCCTTATTTGTCCATTTTTTCTTCAGTTACTTTTCTAATGTTGCTCTGATTTTTAAAAAATACTGTAACATTACGCTTTTCATTTCTACATTAGTATCTACCCTTTGAAACAAAAATATGTTGAAGAGGTCTCTTCCGAATGCATTTAAATAAAAGCAAGCACATGCGCTAACGTGTGTGTCCAGGATTCTTCCTCAGCACTTCTCTGTCTCTGCAGGGCAGTGCCTGTGGGCAGAGGTGGAGGGAAGAGTCTCCCAGCACAGCAGCACAGCCAGGGACAATGGCCCTGGCTCTTCCCACATCTGCTCTTCCCAACTCCACCCTCTCCTTGCCAGCCCTTCTGTGCCTGTAAGGCCGCAGTGCTCTGGCACCTTGGTCACTGTCCTGCTGCATGTCTGTGCTGTGAGCACAGGCAGCGACAGGCCATGGGCACTGCTGGGACACAGCTGGGCTCCAGCACAGCAGCTCCATCAGCAAAGGGCATCTCCTGAGGGCAGGGCAGGAAGGCTTTGCTCTCCTCCAGAGCTGCTGTCAGCAATGTGCTCCAGGAATGCAAAGCAAAGCCCAGTGCCTGGGGCAGAGGGGCAGTGTGCAGGGGGCACATAGCAGTGTCCTGGCACAGCCAGAGCTCCTGGCATGGACCTGAGGGAGCAGCAGAGCAGGGCCTGGGCTGTGTCTTTGTTCTGGCCACAGCCTGGGAAGGTGCCCCAGGGCAATTGTCCCACACCAGCTCCTGCAACCACCACACCCAGCACTGGCCCTCTGCCCCACCTGCAGGATGGTTGTTTGTCCCTGCATGGAGGGACACCAAGTGACCAGGGAGCAGTCTGAGTTTGCTCTGTACTGAGGAGATTTCAGCAGTGCATCGTGTGTGTGGGGGGAGATGAACCCGAGTGAGCACAAACACCATCATCAGCACTCGGGGCTGGCACAGTTCTGGTGGCACAAACGGTGCCTTGAGGCCACTAAACTCTGGAAACCACCTGAATTCATTATTGGGCTGTGGTTAGGATTCCATAGAGAGAAACATCCTGGGCAAGGAGGCTCCAGGAAAAAATGCTCAGGACAGCCATGGACTGCACAGAGAGACCATTGGGGTGGGGGTTTGTGGGGAGAAATCAGAGCTGCCTCCCTCTGAACCACCCTGAGCACCTGGACAGGGCTGTGCTGTGTTCTGGGCACTGACCTGGAACTCAGGGATGTGGAAAAGGCCTTTGGTGTCAGGGATGTTGAGAAGGCTGGGCAGTGTCACTGTGAGACCTCTCTCAAAGCCCTTGGAAAGGCCAGAGCCATCCCAGAGGTCCTGGGCACTTGGGAAGGGCAAACATGGAACCAGTCTGCAAACAGGGCAGGGAGGGGCACTGGGAGAGTCACAGACTGGTCAGGCTCAGCAGGGAAGGGCATGTGGCAAATCCTCCTGCAGCCATTCCAGGCACTGGCAGCACAATGCAGGGATTGCAGAACTCCCATGGGAGGGAAAAGAAGGGGATGTTGTGTGCCCTGACTTTAGCCAGGCCTGGGACATGGTCTGCTGTGCTCTCCTCAGAGCCAGACTGGACAGAGCTGGGCTGCAGGGGTGGAACATGGGGTGGGTGGGAATTTGGCTGATCAATGAGGGTCAAATATCATCCATGGCACAGAGTCCCCTTGGCAGCCACTCCCTCAGTGACCAGCCCTTGACCACCACTGGGGAACATTTCTATTATCTCTATAATGGCATGAAATTCACTTTCAATTCCTTTGTGGATGCTCCCAAGTTGCAGGCAGTCTGTGACCAAACTCATCCAGTTAATGATGACTGCAAAACAAAATGGGGCAAGATGACAGGGTTGGGTAAATTTGCCTTGCCATCAGGTACAAACCAAACAACATGAAAAGGGAGAAAAATTTATGCTTCAGAAGGAATTCAACAGGGAAAAAACCAAACCTGACCAAAAATAAAAAATAAACCAAAACCTACCCACAATAAAAACCCCCACAAACAAACCAACTACAAAAAGGAAAGACCACATACAAAAGGAAACAAATGCACAGGAAATCTCCTATCAGTAGAAAATGTTTAACTACCCAAGGGCAGAAGTGTAGGTGGTGTTCTGAAAGAAAAATGTCATAAAAATAAATAAATCCCCTATTCCCTTTGCTCCCCCCACATCTCTCAGTTTATCGCTGATTATGATGTGATACAAAACGGAACAGCCCTTGGATTGGTCCAGCCCAGCTGTCCCATCCCTGTTCCCTCAGGAACACTTGCCCACCCCAAGCCCATGGGTTGGAGGGGGTTGCTGACATGCCTCGTGCAGGGTGAGCACTGTGACAAGGACAGGAGAAGTGAACATTTGCTTTTGTCAAGGACAGTAAAACAGAAGAGCACAGCCTTGGAGAAACAGATCAAAGATGTCACTCAGGCAAGCAGAAGTCATTCAAAATGCAAGCAGGATGCCAGCTCAGCTCTGAAAGACTGCTGATAAAGCAGAAATTATGCAAAACAAGGAGATTGCCATCATTCAAAAGCAGCGATTGAAGAACAGCCACTTTTGCCAGATGTTTAAGACAGACCCCAATGAACCACATAAGGATTTGTGATAATGGATACCACTATGTCAAATAAAGTCAAAGGAAGTGGGCATAGCTAATGAGTACATAATCAGCCTATGTGATAAATCACTGTTTACCTGATGCCCAGTACACACAAATGGATTAGAGATGACCAGAGTGACCACCATGCTGTATTAAAGAATATACAAAACTGTGTTCAGAAGTTTCTATCCAGCACATTTC
>NW_026613079.1:0-8639 GCF_029582105.1 Oenanthe melanoleuca | reverse complement strand
TGGAAAATCCCGGTACCGGGAAACCGAGAGAGTTATCCTGGAAAAAAACCCGGTACCGGGAGCACGGAGAGAGTTATCCTGGAAAATCCCGGATCCTGGAAAATCCCGGTACTGGGAGCACGGAGAGAATTATCCTGGAAAATCCCGGTACCGGGAACATGGAGAGAATTATCCTGGAAAATCCCGGTACCGGGAGCATGGAGAGAATTATCTTGGAAAATCCCGGATCCTGGAAAATCCCGGTACCGGAAGCACGGAGAGTTATCCTGGAAAATGCCGGATCTTGGAAAATCCCGGTACTGGGAGCACGGAGAGAATTATCCTGGAAAAAATCCCGATACCGGGAGCATGGAGAGAGTTATCCTGGAAAAATCCCGGATCCTGGAAAATTTCGGTACTGGGAACACGGAGAGTTATCCAGGAAAAATCCCGGTACCGGGAGCACGGAGCGAATTATCCTGGAAAAAAACCCGGTACCGGGAGCACGGAGAGAGTTATCCTGGAAAATCCCGGATCCTGGAAAATCCCGGTACTGGGAACACGGAGAGTTATCCAGGAAAAATCCCGGTACCGGGAGCACGGAGCGAATTATCCTGGAAAAATCCCGGTACCCGGTACCGGGAACATGGAGAGAATTATCCTGGAAAAATCCCGGTACCGGGAACATGGAGAGAATTATCCTGGAAAAATCCCGGTACCGGAAGCACGGAGTTATCCTGGCAAATCCCGGATCCTGGAAAATCCCGGTACTGGGAACACGGAGAGAATTATCCTGGAAAATCCCGGTACCGGGAACATGGAGAGAGTTATCCTGGAAAATCCCGGATCTTGGAAAATCCCGGTACCGGGAGCACGGAGGGTTATCCTGGAAAATCCCGGTACCGGGAGCATGGAGTGAATTATCCTGAAAATCCCGGATCCTGGAAAATCCCGGTACCGGGAGCACGGAGAGAATTATCCTGGAAAATCCCGGATCCTGGAAAATCCCGGTACCGGGGCTGGAGCATCCCGAAACTTTCCAGGCTCACCGGGAGGATTTATCCCGGTTTTTTTTTGGAACATCCCGGTTTCCGTGCTCACAGGGAGGAGTAATCCCGGTTTTTTGGAACATCCCAAATTTTTTCCATGCTCCCGGTTTGGCTGGAACATCCCGAAACTCCCCATGTTCCCGGATTTTTTGGAACACCCCGAATTTTCCATGGTCACGGGGGTTGGGAGTTATCCCGGTTTTTTTTTTTTGGAGCATCCCAAAAATTTTTCCGTGCTCCCGGTCTGGCTGGAACATCCCGGTTTCCGTGTTCACCGGGAGGAGTTATCCCGGTTTTTTGGATGATCCCGGTTTTTTTTTTTTGGTTTTTTTTTTCCACACTCCCGGTTTATCCCTTTGGATCCTCCGGGAGCGCTCGCAGCCACATCCCGGCTCCTGGAAAATTCCTGGAATTCCCGGGACGAGCCGATTCAGCCGTGCCTCAAATCCCCGCTCCCAAATCCTAAAAAAAATCCCAAACATCCTTCCTAAGGAATTTTTCCAGCCGGGAATGCCGTGCATGGGGCAGCGTTTCTTGCACTAAAATCCCAAATAATCCCAAATTTCGCCGCCGGTGCCGCTTCTCCCCATCCCAAAAAAAAAAAAAATTCCCAAATCCCAGCGAGGGGAAAATTCCCGGCTCCACGCAGCTCCGAATTCCCGGGAATTCTGTCGCAATAAAGGGAGGGATAATGGGGGAGGGGGTGGGAGCCGCTTCGCTGCTGCCGCGGGAAGGAATTCCCGGAATTCCTGGAATTCCTTGGAATTCCCTGGATTTTTTTGGTGGTTTTTTTTTTTTTTTTTTTCCAGCGGGATCCACGCCGGGAATTGCGCTCCCGCCTTTCCCTGCTTCGCTTCGCGGGGTTGGTGGCACTTGGGGACATCCATTCCCAAAAAAAAAAAGGGAAAAAAATCTGGGAAAAACTGGGAAAAGGAGAAGGTGGGGGAGGGGAGGGGATCCCCTCTTATCCAACTCTTCCCAAAAATCAGGTTGGAATTTTTTTGGGTTTTTTTTTTTTTTTCCTTCCTCTTTTGATGGGATTTTGAGGAATCCGTGGGATTTTGGGATTTTGGGGTTTGGAATTTTTTTTTTTTTTTTTTTTTGGGAATTCCCAAATCGAAGCCATTTTTCCAGAGCAATAAGGGTGGGAAAACTCGGAATTCCCAAGGGAAAAAAATTCCGGGGTGGGAAAAATCCAAATGGGATCGGGGAGGGAGATTTGGGAAATTTGGGGGAATTGGGGAGGGAAATTTGGGAATTGGGGATGGGAATTTGGGGATGGAGATTTGGGATTTGGGAATTTGGGGATGGAGATTTGGGAAGGGAAGGGAAATTTGGGATTTGGGGAGATTTGGGAAGGGAAATCTGGGAATTTGGGATGGAGATTTGGGATTTGGGAAATTTGGGATTTGGGGATGGAGATCTGGGATTTGGGAAAGGAAATTTGGGATTTGGGAAAGGAAATTTGGGAATTGGGGATGGAGATTTGGGCCGTGATTTGGGAAGGGAAATTTGGGATTTGGGGATGGAGATTTGGGAAGGGAAATTTGGGATTTGGGAAGGGAAATTTGGGATTTGGGAATGGAGATCTGGGATTTGGGAGAAATTTGGGATTTGGGAACATGGGGAGAAATTTGGGAATTGGGATTTGGGAAGGGAAATTTGGGATTGGGAATTTAGGATTGGGAATTTGGGAATGTGGGGACAAATTTGGGGAATTGGGATTTGGGAACTGAGATTTGGGATTGAGGAACTGGAGATTTGGGATTTGGGGATGTGGGGAGAAATTTGGGAATTGGGATTTCGGAATTGAGATTTGGGAAGGGAAATCTGGGAATTTGGGATGGAGATTTGGGATGTGGGGAGAAATTTGGGAATGGGGGACAGATTTTGGGATGGGGATAAATTTTGGGATGGAAGGATGGAGATTTAGGATTGGGGATTTGGGAATTTGGGATTGGAGATTTGGGAATTTGGATCCAGGAGGATCCCAAACCCCCCCCCAGACTTCCCTGGCCTGGAACTTCCCAGAGAGATCCTGGAAATTCCAGGAAAAGGAGCCTGGGAAAAAATTGGGAATTCCAGGAAAAGGAAACTTGGAATCAAGTTGGGAATTTTGGGAAAAGGAGCCCTGAAAAAATTGGGAATTCTGGGAAAAGGAGCCCTGGAAAAAATTGGGAATTTTGGGAAAAGGAGCCCTGGGAAAATTGGGAATTCCAGGGAAAAAAAAACTGGGAAAATTGGGAATCTTTGGGAAAAAGAGCCCTGGAAAAGTTGGGAATTCCAGGGGAAAAAAAATGGGAAAATTGGGAATTCTGGGAAAAGGAACCTGGGAAAATTGGGAATTCTGGGTAAAGGAGCCCTGGGAAAATTGGGAATTTTGGGAAAAGAAGCCCTGGAAAAAAATTGGGAATTCTGGGAAAAGGAACCTGGGAAAATTGGGAATTTTGGGAAAAGGAGCCCTGGGAAAATTGGGAATTCCACGGGAAAAAAAACTGGGGAAATTGGGAATTCCAGGAAAAAGAGCCCTGGAAAAGTTGGGAATTCCGGGGGAAAAAAAAATGGGAAAATTGGGAATTCTGGGAAAAGGAGCCCTGGGAAAATTGGGAATTTTGGGAAAAGGGAGCCCTGGGAAAATTGGGAATTCCAAGGAAGAAAAAACTGGGAAAATTGGGAATTTTGGGAAAAAGAGCCCTGGAAAAGTTGGGAATTCCAGGGGAAAAAAATGGGAAAATTGGGAATTCTGGGGAAAGGAACCTGGGAAAATTGGGAATTCTGGGTAAAGGAGCCCTGGGAAAAATTGGGAATTCTGGGAAAAGGAGCCCTGAAAAAATTGGGAATTCCGGGAAAAGGAGCCCTGGGAAAATTGGGAATTCTGGGTAAAGGAGCCCTCGGAAAGTTGGGAATTCCAGGAAAAAAAAACTGGGAAAATTGGGAATTCCGGGAAAAGGAGCCCTGAAAAAATTGGGAATTCTGGGAAAAGGAGCCCTGGAAAAAATTGGGAATTCTGGGAAAAGGAACCTGGGAAAATTGGGAATTCTGGGAAAAGGAACCTGGGAAAATTGGGAATTTCGGGAAAAGGAACCTGGGAAAATTGGGAATTCCCTCCTTCATCCCACAGGATTTTCCCACTTTCCCCATCCCAAAAAAAAAAATAAAAAAAAATCCTGCAATGGCTTCGATCCCATTTCCCTCCAGAGCAGAAAATTCCCAGAATTCCCAAAGGGAAAAGCCCCAAATTTGGGGAATTAAAAAAAAAAAAATCCCAACAATAAAAAAATCCCTGGAATTTTGGAGGAGGGAAAAACTTGGGAATGGTTTTTCCTTTGATTTTTTTTTTTTCCCTTGGAATGGGAATTCTGTGGGAATTCCAGGAAAGGAAGGAAAAGGGGGAGGGGGGAGGGGAGGGATTTAATTTATTTGTTTTTAATTTATTTTTGTAAAAATCCGCAATAAAAAAGAAATTTATTTCGACAGCTCATTTGCATCTCATTTGCATATTGGAATATTCTAATTAGGCACCGGGATCTGGAGAATTCCCAAAATCTGGAAAATGGGATTCAAACATTCCAGGAAAAGATGGAAAAATCTGATTAAATCATGGAAATTCCATCGAATTGTTATTTATAAAAAATGTGGAATTGTCAGGGAAAAAAAATTCTGATGGAAATTTGGGATTTTTGCAGGATTTGGGGGAATTCCAGAATTTTCCAGTGCTGCAATTCAAGATTTTGGGTGGAAATTCAAGGCCACAGTGTGGGAATCCCAAATCCAGGGATGGGATCAGGATGGAATCCAGGAATCCCAAAGAAATCCATGGATGGGAATCCCAAATCCACAAATCCCAAATCCACAAATCCCAAATCCAATGATCCCAAATCAACCCAGGGATGGGAGGAGAATTCCAAACCCAAGATCCCAAATCACTCCAGGAATTCCAAATCCAGGAATCCCAAATCCAGGGATCCAAAATAAATCCAGGGATGGGAGGAGAATCCCAAATAAATTCAGGGATCCCAAATAAACCCATGGAAGACAATCCCAAATCCAAGGATCCCAAATCCATCCAGAGATCCCAAATCAACCCAGGAATTCCAAATCCAGGAATCCCAAATCCAGGAATCCCAAATCTAGGAATCCCAAAATCCAAGGAACCCAAATCCAAGGATCCCAAATAAATCCATGGATGACAATCCCAAATCCAGGAATCCCAAATCCAAGTATCCAAATCCAGGGATTCCAAATCCAGGAATCCCAAATAAATCCAGGGATGGGAGGAGAATCCCAAATAAATTCAGGGATTCCAAATAAACCCATGGATGACAATCCCAAATCCAAGGATCCCAAATCAATCCAGGGATCCCAAATCCAGGGATCCCAAATCCAGGGATCCCAAATCCATCCAGAGATCTCAAATCAACCCAGGAATTCCAAATCCAGGAATCCCAAATCCAGGGATTCCAAATCCAGGAATTCCAAATCAATCCAGGGATGGGAGGAGAATTCCAAACCCAAGATCCCAAATCACTCCAGGAATCCCAAATAAATCCAAGGATCCCAAATCAATCCAGGGATCCCAAATCCAGAAATCCCAAATCAATCCAGGGATCCCAAATCCAGAAATCCCAAATAAATCCAGGAATCCCAAATCCAGAAATCCCAAATAAATCCAGGAATCCCAAATCCAGGGATCCAAAATAAATCCAGGGATCCCAAATCCAGAAATCCCAAATAAATCCAGGGATCCCAAATAAATCCAGGGATCCCAAATCCAGGGATCCCAAATCCAGGGATCCCAAATAAATCCAGGGAACCCAAATAAATCCAGGGATCCCAAATAAATCCAGGGATCCCAAATCCAGAAATCCCAAATAAATCCAGGGATCCCAAATAAACCCATGGATGACAATCCCAAATCCAAGGATCCCAAATGAATCCAGAAATCCCAAATCCAGGGATCCCAAATCCAAGGATCCCAAATCAATCCAGGAATCCCAAATCCAAGGATCCCAAATAAATCCAGGGATCCCAAATCCAGGGATCCCAAATCAATCCAGAAATCCCAAATCCAGGGATCCCAAATCCAGGGATCCCAAATAAATCCAGGGATCCCAAATCCAGAAATCCCAAATCCAGGGATCCCAAATCCAGGGACACTCTGACAACCCCACCCCCTCCCATTCCTGCCCCAGCTCTGCCCAATCCCAAATTTCCCCTCTGGAATTCCCCATTCCCATTTTTTTTTCCTCATTCCCAACTTTCCCATCCCCTCTTCCACCCCATTTTTTTTTTTTTTTTTCCCCAAGGGGAAGAAAATTTGGGAATTGCACCAGGAAGTGCCAACACTTTAATGGAACAACATTCCCGAGCCTCCGGAATTCCGGGATCCGCCCTCCTCTCCTGGAATCCCAGAATTTCCTCCCAAGGATTCCTCAAATCCGGCTCATCCCAGAGTTTTTCCAGCTGGAAATCCCATCCCATAAAAAAAAAAAAAAAAAAAAAAAAAAACCAACAAAAAGAAAAAAAAAAATTAGGAAAAATAACAACAACAAAAAAAATCCCGGGAATTCCGTTTTTCCCCACCCCCCTCCCTCACCCCCATTATTCCAGGAATTCCAAAGTTGCTTCCATAAAAAAAAAAAATTAAACAAACAAGCAAAAAAAAAAAAAAATTTGGGAAAAATGGAGGCAGAGCCAAAGTTCTGGATTGAATTCCAGTCCCAAATTCCGGGAATTCCGACGGCAGCTGCTCCTCCCCCGGTTCCGCTTCCGACGGAATTTTGGCCGTTCCCAGCTCGGAATTCCCGAGATTTTTCTGGGAAAAATGGGAAGGAATCCTCCAAGAGTCAAGAGTTGGGAATTTTGGGGTTTTTTTTAGGAATTTCCTGGAAAAATCCCCGTGGATTTCCCAGCAAACGGCTCCGAATTCCGGGATTTTTCCTCCGTGGGGTTTTTGGGATCGTCTCGTTCCTTTCTTGGCTTTTCCCAAAGTTTTCCATGAATCCCAAATTTCTGGATTGTCCTGGAAAAGCAGCTGGGAATTGTCTCCAATCCTGAGGGTTTGGGGAGAGTTGGTTCAGCTTTGAATTCCTGGGAATTGTTAAATTCCATCCTGGATTTTTTTTTTTTTTTTTCCGTCTTGAATTCCCAAATTTCCAGCGTAGATTCCTGGAATTCCATCCTAAAATTCCATCCTAAAAAAAAAAATTCTCAAATCCAGGATTTTCCCAAATCCAAGTTGAAGTTGTTTCCTTCAGAATTCCAAAGGATCCCTCGACGATTTTCCCGATGATTCCCAAGGAAAAAAAAAATAAAACTTTGGGATTGAAAAATGGAAAATTCCGGTGATTCCCAAGGGAAAAAAAATTGGGATTGAAAAATGGAAAATTCTGATTTTTCCAGAGGTTGGTGAGGGGAAAATAAAATAAAAAAAATCCACAAATCCCAAAAAAATCCCAGGATCCAAATTCCCAAGAATTGGCTCCAGCCATGATTGGAGCAAGGGAAGGGAGTTGGGAATTTTTTATTTTTTATTTTTTCAGGAAAAAATGGGAAATGCCTCACATTCCAAAAAATTCCTGGGAATATTGTGAAGAGAAATAAAAAAATATTCCTGGAATTTTATAAGGAAGGGGTTTGGGGAATTCTGGGAAAAAGGGATTTTTGGGAAGGGAGGGGATTGAAGAAAAAGTGGAATTTTGGGAATGGGGAATTTTGGGATATCACAGGGAGAAGATTCCAATAATCCTAAAAAAAGTGGAATTTTGGGGGAAAAAAAGTTATCCTGGAATTTTGTAAGTAGATTCAAGGAATCCCAGAAAAAAAGGAATTTTTGGGAAGGGAATAAATCCCAAAAAAAGTGGATTTTTGGGAATGAGTTCTGGGAGAGCTCAAGAAAAAATCCCAGGGAAAAAAGGGAATTTTGGGAATAAAAAATTTTGGGAACCACAGAATTTCCAGGAATTCCAAGGGGAAAAAAATGGAATTTAGGGAATAAGAAATTCTGGGAAATCACAGGAATTAGAACTCAGGAATCCCAGGGAAAAAAAAAATTTGGAATAGGAAATTCTGGGAAATCACAGGGAAGAGAACTCAGGAATTTCAAGGGGATAAAAGTGAATTTTGGGAGTAAAAAATTTTGGGATACCACAGAATTTCCAGGAAACAAAAATGGGAATTTTGGGAATAAAAAATTTTGGGAATCACAGATTTTCCAGGAATCTCAGGGGAAAAAAAAGGGAATTTTGGGAATAAGAAATTCTGGGAACCATAAATTTCCAGGAAACAAAACTGGGAATTTTAGGAATAAAAAATTCTGGGAACCACAGAAATTCCAGAAATGAAAAATGGGAATTTTGGGAATAAAAAATTCTGGGAACCACAGATTTTCCAGGAATCTCAGGGGGGAAAAAAAGGGAATTTTGGGAATAAGAAATTCTGGGATACCACAGAATTTCCAGGAAACAAAAATGGGAATTTTGGGAATAAAAAATTCTGGGAAGCACAGAATTTCCAGGAACCAAAAATGGGAATTTTGGGAATAAAAAATTCTGGGAACCATAAATTTCCAGGAATCTTAGGGGAAAAAAGAAAGGGAATCTTGGGAATAAA
>NW_026613078.1:0-9162 GCF_029582105.1 Oenanthe melanoleuca | reverse complement strand
TGCAATTATGCACTGCAAAGGACATCAGAAAGGAGAAATAAACCCCAAAAGAGGTAACAGGTTGGCTGATCAGGCTGCAAAAAGAGTAGCAGAACAAAGCCATGCTGAGACTCAGGCAGTAATTCCCAAAGGTGAGGAACAATGTGACCATGATATATGTATCATATACTCAGAAAGATGTAGAATTAGCAAAGGATTTGCGAGCAGAACGAAACCATAGTGTTTTTGCAATGCCTCAGGGAAAGCTGCAGCAAGGTAATCAACACATTTCAAGCACAAGAGCAAGAGGTTGCTCCTCCACACAATTCCAGCCTGGAGACCAGATATACGTAAAATCCCTGAGGGAAACTGTCTTTTGCCAAAATGGAAAGAACTCTATTTAGTACTTTTAATCACTTATACAGCCTTTAAAGCTTAAAGCGTTTCTTGGATACCTTATTCCAGAATCAAAAGACTTCTGTAAAAGGCAAGTGGAGTCCAAAACTAGACCTCAGAAAAAGCAGGAGAAACCAAGATGTGTTTCACATGGTCATCATCTTCCTGATACTTCTAATTGGAATCCAAGCCACAATAGACAACTGTCATTACCATCAAGATCTCCTTGGCCTGCAAGACCCTGGTGGATAGAACACTTAAAAATATTCAGGACCTAACGGGCTAAAAGGGATTGAAAAGGTAAAACAACTTTACACCATTTTAAGAATTAATGACAAGCAGTTGAAGATTGAGGAAAACCTGACTCCATGCCTGCCTTTGCTGTCCAGCCTCAAAGTAAGATCTCTATGGCTTGTAAATTTGAAACTCACAAACCTCTTGTAAAGGAGATTACTATGGTGACTATGTGCATCTGTGACATTTCTAACAAGCAGTGTGTGCATTCATTTTCGTGTGATTCCTATCAGGATTTTTGCATTATGCAAATTAAAATGGGAGACCATAACCTACTGCAAGATAGTCCCCTTCTTCTGTGACACATAGGTGAGAAGACTGTCATCATGTAGAGATATAGTAACCGAGCCCACCAGGAATCCCACCCAAGAAATCTTGTTTCCAACAACCAGCTCTTGTGCAACTCCAATAAAAAATTGTACTGGTCGTGCACTTAGTATATGGAACAGATCTCATGGAGGATGTGCTTTTGAGAATTGAATTTCATTCTTGGGATATTCCAGGCCATCTAATCAAGTTGCAGGGGTAGCCCGGAACATAATAATCACATGAGTGTATATCGTTCCCAATTCCATGACCATGTGTTGGTGACCCAGATATGCATGGAATCCTGAGAGCACAACTACGTTCTTTTATGGGCTGAGGTACTCAGAATACTCAACTATTTGTACTGGGCACTTTAGTAAAGTAATTATCCTTTGTAACACTAGCATGGGCCAGTGTAAGGTTTCTGAAGGTATCAGAAATGCTTGCCTAAAGGCAGGCAATGTATCTGAACAAACCACAGTGACATGCCTTGGGCATCGACAAAGAGCAAACCTTGTCCCATCCCCCAGGCATGGGAGCCTTGCCCTCCTTGTCCCCAGCCAGCAAGCCCGAGGGACACCTCAGCAGTGTCCCCACCCTCCTGCTAAGGCTTCTGCCACAGGCCTGGGGGAGGCTTTGGGGAAGCATCAGAGCAGGCAGGTGTCAGGAACAAGGCGGCTGCCCAGGGGCTGCTTATGGCCTCTGACACCCAATTCCTCAGGGCTTCCCACCGCCCCAGCCCCTCAGGTGCCTCCTGTCCCCTTGTGCCTCCTGGCACCCACTCCCTCACACATCCCCCTCGTTCCTTCCACTGCCTTGTCCCATCAGGGCCTCCACAGCCCCTCATCCCTTCACAGTCTCCCAGCACCCCGTACCCTCAGGATCTCCCCCAGCCCAGCCAACCTGCCCGGCAGCAGCGCTGCAGCCCCACAGGAGCTCCAGAGGAGCCCGAGCAAGAGGCACAACGGAGCCCTCAGCAATCCAGCCAGGAACACCCGGGCAGGAGGACACTGATGGCAGTTCCTGGCTGGGACAGGGTCGTGGCCATCTCCAGGCACCATCTCACAGGGATCCCCGCAGCTCCGGCCCCTGCCCACCCGCTCTGTCACCAGCACAAAGGCTTCAGCACAACCAGCAAAGGCCAAAGGGCTTCTGGCCATTTCCCTGTAACACTGCACGCCTGGGCAGCTTGCTGAGCACAAGCACCCTTCTCTCCCTCTTCCCCAGTGCCCTGCAGACCCTGGACAGCAAAAGAAAGCTGCTGAGAGTCTGTCTATTGCAACAAATCCTACATTTCTATAATAAAGTAAAACAAAAGGAGAACAAACTTGAAGAAAGGAAAAATCCAGCTGCCTCGCTGGTTCAAGTGGCTCCAACAGGCAGAGCCTACAAGATCAGCTCTCTGCAGAGCTCCAGCAGCACAGCCAGGCACTGCTGCACAGACGAGGCCGTCTCTTGCACGCCCCGCGGAATCGGTCTTGCAGCTTCCGCAATGAGGAGTACGGAGCTCCTTGTATTGCCCGGAGGATGAACGCTGTTTCAGCTGAAAGGTTTCTAATGGCAGGGCTGCTGTCATATCTTCGAGGGCTGGAAGTGAAAGGAACAGAGCCACGGTCAGTTCCCAGATCTATGGGGACCCGAGGAGACTCCCGTGCTAGGGCCATTCCATCCCGCTCTAGCCATGGCCAGGAGGGAGCAGGGACCACCGGGATCAGCACGAAGCTGCTGGCCACGACTCCCCCATGGGCCCCTGAAATCTCTGTGTGCTCTGCCCACGCCGCCCCCCGTCCGCACAGGGAGCAGAGCCCTCCGCAGCCGGGGCAGGGCCTGCAGCTCCTCCTGCCAGCCCCGCTGCCAGCCCGCTGCCCTCACTCACCCTCATAGATGAGCTGGAGTTCTTCCTTCTGCCCCCTCAGGCTCTGCCCGGCCATCCCTGGGAGCACAGAGCCTGTCACGGCTCTGCCCAGCGGCACAGCTCCCTGCCAGCGGCGCTGCCAGCCCTGTGGCCACTCGCCCTCGTGGCCGGCAGGGCTCAGCCCGGGCCCTTGCCGCATGCTGCCGCCCAAGGGCTCGGCTGCGGGAGGGCGGCAGCAGCCCCGAGAGCAGCCGGGGCTCAGCGGCGCCGGTCCGGATGGCAGAAGCTGCCGGGGCAGCAGGCGGGGCTGGGGCCGAGCTGCGGCGGGGCGGGGAGGGAACCCGGGCTCACCCATGAACCTGACGGCCGCCTCTCGCAGGGGCTCCTGTGGGCTCTCCAGGTACGGCAGGGCCTGGCGCAGGTGCTCGGCCGCTCGGCTCCTGTCCTCTGCCAGCTGCGGAGAGCGGCGGGAGGGAAGGCTCGGGCGGGCTCTGCCCCTTTGCCCGACGCTGCCCGCGCCCGGCCCCGGCCTCCCCTGCCCGCACAGCGCTGAGGCGCGGCCAGCAGCCGCTGGGCCGGGCTCTGCAGGGGCACAGGGCCGGCTGTGCCCGGGGAGCCGCGGTGCCGCCCCGCCCTGCAGCCCCGCTGGGCCGGGGCTCCGTGGGCAGCCGGCTCGGGGCCGCAGGAGCCTGGAGAAGAGCCCGTGCGGCCGCTGCGTGCAGCACTGGGCAGGGCCACAGCTGCCAAGCGCACACAGTGAGCGCCGCGCTCAGGGGGCTGCTGCAGCCTGAGCCTGGCGCTTCCAGGCCGTCCTTACCAGGCACTCGGCGAAGTTCCATGTCTCATCCACCTGCAGCATTTGTTTAATATCCCTCCTCTTCAGAAATCTTGATGAACAATGCAGCGTTTCCCAAGAGGCCTGAAGAGCAGCAGAGACACAGAGATGGCCTCACAGCCCGGGGCACAGGACTCGTGTCCCTGTGCCAAGGCCTGGAGGAGGCTGCAGCCCACCAGGCACCAGGGCAGGAGGCAGCCGAGCTCCCTCCCAGGGGGACACGGGCAGCCCACAAGTTCTCACCTCTGTTACATACAGATTCTCATTGTGGCAGTGGAAAGTGAGTGGGAACAGGCTCTGGCGCATGTGCGATTTCAGGGCCTTTCTTTCCTCTTCCATTAATAACTCCATCATGTCTTGAAATACATTCATTGAACACAGCTGCACCTGGCTATCATCCTGTATGAAAGGAAAGAAAAAAAAAGACCTAAGCATTGGCTCCTTCAGGCCCACCTGGGCACCAGTGTTGAAATCCACAGGGCACAAAGTGTCCGGGCCGCAGCCGGTGTCCGTGGGCAGGGGCACAGAGCCTTACGCTGTCAAAGAGTGGCAGGAGCGCCTCAGCCAGCCGCAGGGCGATGGGTCTGCGTAGAGGGGCACCATTACACAGGAACAAATATCTCAGTACAAATGCTCATCCGGACCACGTCGCTGTCGTTTTCCTGCAGGAGCTCCACAAGTCATGCTCCACATTTCTTTTGCCTGTATGGAACATAACTGTGTGAAAGGCCCCCCTGCTGCCTCAGGGCCTAGAGGCCAAAGGCCTGTCCTGAAGAACTCGGGCTGATGAACTGGGAGGCAGGAGAGATGGGAGCAGCTGCCTCAGCACCTGAAGCCCAGCCATGCCCAAGTAACTGCATACCCCAGCCTCACGCTGCTGGCAGGGCTTCAGCAGCTGCCCCTTTTCACCATGCGGGGATTCATGGGGCCAAGCACCACAAGGCCTCTGAGTGCCAGGTGACACCTCTCCCTGCACTCGCTCTTGCAGGTTCTTTGAGATGATCTCCAGGAGACTGGTCCCATATTTGGTCACGTCCAAGCATTCCAGGACCTGAAAGGCACAGGGCAGTGACAGGGGACCCGGCCAGCAGGAGCCCAGAACCGCACAGGGCTGGGCCCAGACAGCAGCACAGGGCACGGGCACCGTCCCAGGCAGCTGTGGCTACTAGAGGACAGAGAGCTGGGAGGCAGCTCAGCGAGGCAGTGCTGGCCATCAGGCTCACCTCCACAATGAATGCCAGGGCAGCAAGATCCCAGCATGGCATCTCCATGCTGAGCAGCCTTAGCAGGTACAATGCAATCCCAGAACACAAGGCTATGGATGAAGAGCGCATTACTCTGAAAGGAGGAAAAAGGGACCAGGACCTGGGTCAGGGGGACAAACCTCTCCCAGGACTGATTCCCAGAGGTCTGGTCTTTCCCCACCATCCTGCAAGGGGACCTGGGCCATTTGGGAGGCAGCTCCTTTTGGGCACCCTCCTCTCCCAGCCTTTTCCAGTCTGCTTGGCCTTGCTCAGTGACAAGGCCTTCTGGCCCTTGGCCACAGGCACTGTGCGGGGACCTGAGAAACAGAGCAAAAATGCCAGGGGCAGTGGAGAGCAGGGAGTCTCACCTGGCCAGCAGACCCACGGCATAGTGGTGGGTGTCAGCACACAGCAGCGTGTCCCAGCCATACTTGCGCTCCATTGCCATCACCACATCCTCACACTGCATTCTGCAGAGCAGGGACTTCAGGGTCTGCACTGCAAACCTGTGTGCAAATCAAAGCTCTGGTCATGCTGGGAGCACTGGCTCCTTCCCTGGGCACATGGCAGGGACAGAAGGACTGGGACAGAGAACCTGTTGGGTCTGGCAGCAAGGCCGTGTTGCTGCTGGCATCCCTTCCAGAATTTATCAACCTCCTCTGGCATGTCCAAAGTGCTGAAGAACACTTGGAAGAGGAGGTGGACAAACAGGCGGGTGAAATCCAGTGTCACTACATGTGGGACATAGGGCACCTGGAGGATCTTCCACATCACCACAGTTGCCTGCAAAGGACAAACACCCCGAGGCAGCGCTCAGTGCCGAGGTGTCCGTGCGGCAGGGCCCGAGCGTGGCAGGGAGGGGCTGGGGAGATGCAGGGGGAGCACCGGGCCTGGTGCCCCTGAAACTGCCCCTAGGCCAGGATTCAGCCCAGCACCTGAGGCTGGGAGATGCAGTGGGGAAAGGAGGATGGAGAGCTGCTGGAGAGGTGGCCTTGGAGTGAGCAAAGGCCAGTTCCAGAAACTCACAGCCAGGGCAAAGACTCTTGTTGTGTCCCTATCAGAGGTGCATGTGCTGTGCTCTGGCCAGTTCCTCAGCACATCCAGGAGTCTCAGCTGCACTGACACTGCAGTCCTGCTCGAGCACAAGATTGTCTTCCATATGGTCTCAGCAGCTCTGTGGGGTCAGAGCTCTGTCTCAGGGCGGTCTCAGACACAGCACCGTGGACTGGGCAGCAGCAGGGACCTGAGCTGGCTGCCAGCTCTGCCTCTGCCCATTGTCCCTTGCTGGCAGCACCCAGACAGCCCAGCCCCATGGGGACAGGCTCCTGAGGGGCAGGGAGGGACATGGCAGCAGGCTTGGGGGCTGACATGCCAGGGCTGGGAAATGGAGCAGCCAGAGGGCCCTGGAGCTCTCTGTTGGTCAGACAGACCTGGAACAGGCTGTACAGGGTGATGGGCTGGTGAGCCTGAGCCCTCTGGGCATGTGGGCCCTATACCTGTCACACGATGGGGCCACACGCAGGAGAGTAATCACCACATCAGTGGGCTGTACCTCGGTGAGATCCAGCAGGGTTCTGTCCCGGTCGCCATTTTGTGTATGGCTGCCTCAGCCGCGGACACCGTCTTGTGTGTGGCTGCCTCAGCCCTGGCCACCATCTTGTGTGTGGCTACTTAAGCCATGCCGCCATCTTGTGTGTGGCTGCCTCAGCCCTGGCCACCATCTTGTGTGTGGCTACTTAAGCCTTGCCGCCATCTTGTGTGTGGCTGCCTCAGCCCTGGCCACCACCTTGTGTGTGGCTACTTAAGCCTTGCCGCCATCTTGTGTGTGGCTGCCTCAGCCCCCAGCCACCATCATGTGTGTGGCTGCCTCAGCCATCATCTTCCTCAGCCCTGGTCACCATCTTGTGTGTGGCTGCCTCAGTCCGGGTCGCCACCTTGTGTGTGCCCATTTCAGTCACAGTAGCCATCTTGTGTGTGGCTGCCTCAGCCACAATCTGCCTAAACCCCAGGCAGCATCATTAGTGTGGCTTCCTCAGCCCTGGCCCCCATCTGGTGTGTATCTGCTTCAGCCCCGGCTCCCATCTTGTGTGTGGCCACGAAGTCCGGCTCTGAAGGGAATGGGTTGCTGTTTAGCTGGCAGGCAGGGTTAGCACCAAAGACAACATCAGCTTATGCAATAAGTGTCATTTACTGAAGTGCAAAGCAGCAAAGAAATGCAAAAGGATAAGGTAAGCAATGCACTGGATTATTACTACAAAAGATTGCTTGTAGGTATCAAGGAAATCACCCTAATATCTTACCAGTTACTTTAATACTTGGCCATCGTCCTGACACACACATCCCCTGGGGAGTCCCTGTCACAGCAAAGGGTTGGAGATGCACTCGCACTAACTGGGAATTCCTATGCAGTTTGCACACCTGCAGACGAGGCCGCCAACATTGCTGGGAGAGGGCCCAGATTTTACACAATTGAATAAACAAGCCACCATGACTTCTAGTGCGGGAACATCTGGTTTCATCCTCTCTTGGCCAGGGCTCAGGGAGGAACCAAGGGAGTTTACTTTGACCATATAACTTCAAACAAAACCAGATAGAGATATCTGGCTTTGTGGCCTTTTCTTGCTTCTAAGTGTACAAAGGTAAAGGCCTGTTTCACTAATAAGCGGATTCATATATATGCTGGTAATGATCACGCATATTTTGTTAATATGTGAATGTAAAGATAATAATTGGCTGGAAGGTTCATCTGGAGGTCAACTTTGGCTTAGGGCTTGTTGTTGAGGACTTAGTACTTCACTGGAATTGTCCTTTCACAAGCAGTGATCCTGTCCCCTTTAGCTGCAATGGAATCCTCAGCTGTTCCCACAATGATTGCTCAAGCTCTGGATGTGCTGAGCTCCTTGTGAGTGGAGTCATCAATCTCTTGGACAAGCAGATTGTCTGTCACTGTGCCCAGAATTTTCCCTGGGATCCACCAAGGTAAGAGGAAAGCTCTCTGCAGCTCTGCCATGGAAATTGTCCTGCTGGGTGGCCTTTGCTGTGAGTCTCAAACACAGCAGCTCTCTGGCCATGTGGTGCTGCTGGCAGAGCTGGCTGCTGCCACTCAAGGCTCAGGGAGGCACCTGAGCTGCCTTGCTGCGCTGCCAAAACCATCTCAGTGCTCAGTGGCACCTCCTGACCCTCGTCTCAGTGAGAGTCCTGCTGGCAGGGTCAGAGCAGCGGCTCGTCGGGATCAGTGCTGCCCGTGCTGTGCACTCGCCCTGGCCCTGGCAGTCCTGGCTCTGCTGCCATGCACACACAGGGAATGGGAACTGCTGCCTGATGTTTCTTGAGCTGCGCCGCTGCTGCTGCTGCTGGAGACACCTTGATGGATGAGCTAGTGGGAGTATGGGCCATATTGGCCTGTGATGGAAAGGTCATGAAGGCAGAGGTGCAGATAGTCCTGTCAGTCCTATTTTTGTATATCTCTGGAAACCGAGGAATCTTTCTTGATCCTGCACTGAGTTTGCAAAGTAATGGTTTCTTTGTTGTTCTTGTTTTCGCTTTGGGCAGCATCCATATTTGAAGCCAGATGAGCCTCTCTCCAGACTGGCATCTCTGATCATTGCAGTGAATCAATGGAGAGAGCTCAGGAGATGGTGACAACCATTTCAGGATGACTCTCTCCAGTTCAAGCTCTGAGTGGGACTCAGAATAAAAACTGTACCAAACCTCGACTCCATTGGAAAATTCCTTTCCTTGTCATCCTGTGAATAAGCTCTACATGAACTTTCTAAATTGTCAGTGTTTTTTTTTCAAGTTAGAAAGTCCTGTTTATGGTGGGTTTGGTATGGTTAGGAATTGGGGAGGGGTCTCCTTCCGATGCCAAAATTATTTTTGCTTTTTTATTTCCTTCATATATATTCATAGATGCATGGACTGTTGTTGTATAGTTATATAGATCCGAGGTAACTTCAGTACTTTTCATCCCCTGATAGGCAGAAAGACAAAACACTTCCAAAGGCTCCTATCTTGTCTTACCTCCTCTGGGAAACAAGGGAAAAACACATCTCCAACACACTTTATGATAAACTAGTTATAGCATGCACAGCTAGTACAGCTAGTAGCAGGAAAGAGGGGCTCCAGAAGAGGTGAAACGAAAAGGTGGAAATTTCCTAATTACTGTGCTTCTAATTGGGAATTCTTGTCAATTATGCTAATTTTCCAAACTTATAAAACCACACTCACCCTATGTGGGGAGGTCATTTTTCCAA
>NW_026613077.1:0-9348 GCF_029582105.1 Oenanthe melanoleuca | reverse complement strand
TCCTGCCCCCTTCCCATTCCCTTCCCAGTTCCTTCCCAATCCCTTCCTGGTCCTTCCTGATCCTTCCTGATCCATTCCCGATCCTTCCCAATTGCTTCCTGATCCCTTCCTGGTCCCTTTCTGGTCTTTCTCAGTCCCTTCTCAATCTTCAGATCCTTTCCTGATCCCTTTGCAATCCCTTCCTGATCCTTTTTGATCCCTTCCTAATCCTCCCAATCCCTTCCTGATCCTTCCCAATCCCTTTCTGGTCATTCCCGATCCCTTCCCGATCCCTTCCTGATCCTTTCCCGATCCTTTCCCAGCCTCCCTCTCCACGATGGACGGTGACACATGGGGACACAACCACCAAGGCAAAATTTTGGCCAAAATTCCAGGGAAAAGCGGGAATTCTGATGAGGAATTCCTTGTTCCCTGGTGTCCGGGTGTTGGAGTCAGCCTCAGATCTGGGATAATCCGTCCTTTCCTCATTCCAGTTCTTCTGGGTGCTCCTGCTGATCTTCCTGACGGAGCTTCTGCTGATCCTCATGGAGATCATCTTCGAGAGCAAGGTGGGAGCAGGGACAGCCCCGGGGTCACCTTGAGGGCCTGAAATTCCTGGAAAGTCTTTTGTCATTCCCAAAAAATGGAATGGCTATTCCCAAAAAGGGAGTGGCCATTCCCAAAAATTGAATGGCTGTTCCTAGAAGTTGAACGGTTATTCCCAAAAGTTGAATGGCTATTCCCAAAAATTGAATTGTCCTTCCCAAAAACAGAATGGCTATTCCCAAAAATGCAGTGGTTATTCCCAAAAATTGAATTTTTATTCCTAAAAGTTGAATGGTTATTCCCAAAAATGGAATTGTTAGTCCTGACCATGGAATTGTTGTTATTCCCAAAATTGGAATGGTCATTCCTTGGGCAGTAACTTCGGGAGGCAGCCGGAGTTTTAAAGTTCAATTGATTTAAAATTAATTTGAATTTGATGGGACAATATCAAAAGTTAATTAAACCCCAAACAATGAGGGGGAGAGGGAGGGGGGGAGTGACAAATCTGACCTGGAATTGTGGGAAGCACAAATCTGCCTCTGGAACAATGGATGTTCATCAAACTCCCAAATCCCGGAATTAATTGGATTTCAGATGAAATCAGGAATTAATTCCACGGCCTCTGAGCGCTCGTTATGCAAATCAGCTCTGTTGATATGCAAATGAGGCCGGGGGGATTAATGGGGTTGGGATCCTGGGGAAGGGAGGGAGGGGTGGAAAGGGAGGAGAACCCAGGGAGCTTCAAGTCCCACCTGGAAAATCGATATTCCCAAAAACAGAATTGTAATTCCCAAAAATAGAATTGTCACTCCCGGAAATGGAATTGTCATTCCCAAAACCAGAATTGTCGTTCCCAAAAATGGAATTGTCATTTCCCAAAAATGGAATTGTCATTTCCCAAGATTGTCATTCCCAAAACCGGAATGGTCACTCCCAAAAATTGAATGGCTATTCCCAAAAATTGGATTGTCATTCCCAAAAATTGCATGGTTATTCCCAAAAGTTGAACGGTTATTCCCAAAAATTTAATGGTTACTTCCAAAAATTGAATCAAAATGGAATCAAATCCAGCGGAACAGGAAAAATCAGGTGGATAAAGATTCCTTGTCCTGACTGGATGTGCCAGGAATGGATCCAGACAGCTCCAAAATGATGGATTTGATCCCAGGAAATCACCTTGGGATGGGGTGAAATTCCTCCTCTGTGCCAGCCATGAAAAACCTGGAATGTTGTGCTGTCTTCCCTGAGTTTTCCCATATTTTGGGTTTCTCCATCCCAGATGAACGAGGTTTTCCACTCCAACATCCAAGAGGGAATCCGGCACTACTACGATGACCTGGACTTCAAAAATATCCTGGATTTTGTGCAGGAAAAGGTTTGGATGGGAAACGGGGGAAGTTTTCCAAGGAATGGTGAATCCCATGCCCCATTTTCCCTGGATTTGCAGTTATTCCCATCCCTGAGGTGTTTTCCTTGGGTATCTTCACCTGGTTGGGTTTTCTGTGGGATTTCTTGCCTGATTTTTCCTCCCCAAGCTCAGCCCAGGGGGATTTTTTTGGGAATTTTCCTGGGATTTGTGTGCCCTGGGAGGAGCTTCCTGGATTTTGCCAGGATATTTCCATTCCTGTGTTTTGGTGGGAAATCTCTGCCTGGAATTTTTTAGTCTTTTCCCAACCTACCTGGAGAGGGAGGAAGGAGGGAAAGAAATCAACTTAAAATCTTTTCCATGAATACAAAAACCCTTGGGAAAATCCCTTTTCCCGGGAGTCCCCAGCAGCAGGACAGGGAAAATTCCATATTTGGGAACTGGGAGGAGAGAGAATTCCAATATTTCCATGGAATTGCTGAGGTTGGAAGAGCCCTCCAAGATCAAACCCAACCATTCCTCCACATCCCACGGGATTTGGGATCCTGGGATCGCTCCTGTGCTCCGTGTGGATATTTCTGGTGGGAATTTCTTGGTTCTGAACATTCCTAAATGGGAAAAAACCTGGAAAATCTCAAAACTTGAGGAAGGAATCCTGGGAATGTCCCAGGTGGGACTGGGGGAGCAGGACCTGGCTTTGAGCATTCCTAAATGGGAAAAAAACCTGGAAAATCCCAAAACTTGAGGAAGGAATTCTGGGAATGTCTCAAGTGGGATTGAGGAGCAGATCCTGGCTTTGAGACCAAGCTGCTCCCAGAGAATTTGGGATGTTCCTACCCCAGCCCAAATTCCCTCCGTTTTTCTGGAATAATCCCAAATCCACAAATTTTATCCTTGGATTTGAAGCAGAGGAGCCTGGGAAGCTCCTTCCATTTGGGATTTAAAACTTTAATTCCAGGACTCCTCCTTGGTTTATGGACTTTGGGCCCAGCCTTGCTGAGCCGAGCTCAAAACCAGGCTGGGAACCCTCTGGAGTCCTTGGATTTGGGGAAAGATTGGAATTTCCCCCAAGTTTTGCTCCAACCTCCCAAGGATGAAACTGGAATTCCATGTGGGTGAGAAATGGAGCTGGGAATTCCCAGCCTTTTCCAGAGCTCTGGGAATCCATGAATCTCCAGGAAAAGCAGATTTATTCCTGGGAATTCCTGCATCTACAAACAATCTTGAATCGAGCTCTTTCCAGATGATTCCATGGCGTTTTCCCATCATTCCATGGCGTTTTCCCGTCATTCCATGGCACTTTCCCGTCATTCCATGGCGTTTTCCCACCATTCCATGGATTTCTCCCACCATTCCATGGCGTTTTCCCACCATTCCATGGATTTTTTTCCCACCATTCCATGGATTTTTTCCCACCATTCCATGGCGTTTTCCCATCATTCCATGGCGTTTTCCCATCATTCCATGGCGTTTTCCCACCATTCCATGGCGTTTTCCCACCATTCCATGGGATTTTCCCATCATTCCATGGCGTTTTCCCATCATTCCATGGTGTTTTCCCATCATTCCATGGATTTCTCCCACCATTCCATGGTGTTTTCCCATCATTCCATGGATTTTTTTCCCATCATTCCATGGATTTTTTCCCAGCATTCCATGGCGTTTTCCCCACCATTCCATGCCGTTTTTCCCATCATTCCATGCCGTTTTTCCCATCATTCCATGGTGTTTTCCCACCATTCCATGGTGTTTTCCCATCATTCCATGGATTTTTCCCCATCATTCCATGGATTTTTTCCCACCATTCCATGGTGTTTTCCCATCATTCCATGGATTTCTCCCACCATTCCATGGCGTTTTCCCATCATTCCATGGATTTTTTCCCACCATTCCATGGCGGTTTTCCCACCATTCCATGGCGGTTTTCCCATCATTCCATGGTGTTTCCCCATCATTCCATGGATTTTTTCCCACCATTCCATGGTGTTTTCCCATCATTCCATGGTGTTTTCCCATCATTCCATGGATTTTTTCCCACCATTCCATGGTGTTTTCCCATCATTCCATGGATTTCTCCCACCATTCCATGGATTTTTCCCCATCATTCCATGGATTTTTTCCCACCATTCCATGGCGTTTTCCCATCATTCCATGGATTTCTCCCACCATTCCATGGCGTTTTCCCACTATTCCATGGATTTTCCCAGTGTTTTCCCGCCTGCTTTTTTCCTTTGGGATTTTCCTCCCCTTTTTTCCATTTCCAGCAGTTTTTGGGAGCTGGTCGCCCTCTCCGGCACAGGGGGGAGCAAAAGAAATCCAGGAATTCCAGGTGGGAATCCAGGAATTGTAAATCTGTGTTTGGGATGGAGCAGGGCAGGAAGATCCCTGGAGTTTTTCTTACTTTCCCTTGGAAATGGGGAAAAGAGAGAAAAACCTCTCCCAAAATCTGCTCCTGGATGAGTTTGGTGCTTAAAAAAATGGGGGAAATCCTTTTTTCCCTACTTTTCCAAGCGCTCCAACCTTTTCCTTTTGGGGGAAAATCTCAAATTCCAATTGTTTTCCATGAGGAGGGATGAGCTGGTTCAGAACAGGCTCATCTTTATTCTGTGGAGGACACGGAGTGACTTTGATTGGAATTTTTTTTATCTTCGCTGCGGGAAAAGAAGGAAAAAAAGGAGAATTTTTTTTTTGTTGTTCTTTTATTTTTTTTTCCTTTGTAGCTGCAGGATTTGATCTCAATTTATCCTGATGGGAAGAGAAATCCCTGTGGGGCCAATGAGGTTTTGTGGGATGGCTCAGAGCCACCAAATCCATCCCTGAGGGCTCTGCTGGAGCCATCCCTGCCTCAGGAAAAGCTGGATTTGTCACTGGGAATTAAACCATGGAAGTGTGGATGAGGCTGATCCCACAGATACATCCAAGGCCCTGGGAAAGCCACTCCTGAATCCCTCTAAAATGGGGATAAATGGGAAAAAATTCCCATTTTTTTTACCCTCCAACTTCCCTGGGAGCAGGGAAAAATTGGAAAGTGGAGATGTAGGGAATTGGATTGGAATTATGGAATGGTTTGGGTTGGATGGGATCTTAAAATTCCTCTTTTTCCATAGGCAGGGATCCCTTCCCCTATCCCAGGTTGTTCCAGCCTGGCTTTGGACACTTCCAAAGGATCCAGCTTCTCTGGGAATTCCATCCCAGCCCTTCCCCAGGGAGGAATTCCTTCCCATTATCCCAATTAATTATCTCCCGTTATCCCTGTGTCCATGGGAATCCATTCCCTGTTATCCCAGGGCCACCAGGCTGATTCCAAACCCCTTTTCCAGGATTTTTCTGGAGTTTCCAGGGCTGGGGAAATCCCTGGGAATTCCATCCCTGCCCTTCCCCACCTTCCCAGGGAGGGATTTCCCAACCTGACCCCAAATCCCTGCGGAGCGGGAATCCCGTCCCTGGTTTCTCCTGGAATTCTGGGGTTTCCCAGCTCCTCCCTCACCCTCTCCCTGTGTTTTTCCTGCAGTTTTCCTGCTGTGGAGGGGACGAATTCCGGGATTGGGAAGTGAACCAGTACCACGCCTGCAACGGCAGCGGGGCCCTGGCCTGCGGGGTGCCCCATTCCTGCTGCGTCCGCGGGGTGAGCGGGACGGGAAATCCCAAAATTCCCGGGAAATTCCCAACGGCTTTTCTGCTCCAAGGGCTTTCTGCTTTGTCATTCCCACCTGGAAAAAGATTAGAGGGAGTTTCATCAGGAGAAGGCGGAAGGAGATGGAATAATTATATTAATATATGGAAAATGCCAGAATTCCAGAGAAATTCCCTCTTCCCGCCGGTTTTCCTTCTCCAAGGGGTTTCTGCTTCATGGCATTCCCACATGGGAAAAGGTTTGAGGGAATTTTGGTGTGAGAGGATGAAAGAGATGGAATAGGAATGTTAATTTATAAAAAACATCAGAATTCCAGGGAAATTGTCTCTTCCAGCTGTTTTTTTCCATGCCTAAGGGTTTCTGCTTTGTCATTCCCACCTGGAAAAAGGTTTGAGGGAATTTCTTTGGAGAGGAGAAAGGAGCTGAAATAGGAATATTTATTTATGGAAAACACCAGAATTCCAGAGAAATTCCCTTTTCCTGACATTTTTTCTGGTCCAAGGAGATTCTGCTTCATGGAATTCCGGCCTGGAAAAGGGTTTGAGGGAATTTTTTTGGAAGAGGAGGAGGGAGATGGAATAGGAATGTTTATTTTTGGATTAGTGTGGAATTTTCTGGGATTGTGGAGGCCAAATCCTGAAATAATGGAGGAGTTGTTGGGAATTCCGAGGTTCCCAACTGTGAGATATAAAAGGTTTGGAAATGAATTATTTGGGAAGAAAACCAGCAGCAGCTTGGAAAGACTTGGGAATGTTTGCCTGGAGAAGGGAAATTCCAGGAAAATTTTGGAGCCGCTTCCAGAGCCTGAAGGGGCTCCAGGAGAGCTGGAGAGGGATTGGGAAAAGGGATGGAGGGTCAGGACACAGGGAATGGGAAAATGGAGATTCAAATGGGATTTTGGGATGGAATGAGGGGCTGGGATGGAATTCCCAGAGAAGCTGTTGCTGCCCTGGACGTTTGGGAATGTCCAAGGCCAGGCTGGAATCACCTGGGATTGAGGGAATTGTCCCAGGGTGGCCCTGGATGGGATTTAAGGTCCCTCCCAACCCAAAGCATTCCAGGATTTTGGGATCTGGCTCAGCTCCATCCCAGCCTGGATCCTCCCCCATCCCATTCCCATCTGGATGCTGTGGGGTTTGGAAGTTTCTGGGATCCCATTCCTGGTCCTGGCTCCCACTGAGGGGATTTTTGGGGAACTAAGGGATTTTTGAGGAATTTGCTGCCAGCAGGGCTGGGAGGGCTTTGCCCAAGGATTCCTCTGGATCCTTGGGATTGGGAAAAGCTGGAATTCCAACTCCCCAGATGGAGCCAGGCTGTGGGGAGAGTGGAATTCCAGAGCCAGGAATTTCTCCTGGGGAGAATTCCCACATTTGGGAATCCAAACCAAGATGGGATTTTCAGTGAAGCACTCCAAACCCGGATTATTTAATCCAACCCATGCAAGGATAAAACCTCAGGATCCAGGAAAATCTCCAAATATCCCAGCAAGGCTGGAGAAATCCAAAAAAGGCTCTGCCGAGCTCCGGATCTCCGGGAATATCGGCACCGGATCCGAGCCCTGGCACGAGGAAAATTCCTCATCAATCCCTCCTTGTTCCAGGGGCTTTTAATGGAAAAAGAGGGAAATGTGAAGGGGTTTAATTAGCTGTACAGGCCTGATATGCAAATGAGATGCAGATTTGAGCTCCTCTCTAATCAGGGCCTTGATTAATGACTCCTGAGGCTCCTGGAGATGGAATGAGGAATTCCTGCTGTCAGGATGGGCTGCAGGGAGCTGAGGGTGCTTTTTGGGTATTTTTACACTCCTGTGGTTTGTTTTGCGGGGGGGAAATTTGGCAAAAAAAACCCCTAAAAACAACCCAGCAAGGAGCAGAGAGAGGGAAAAATTCCCTTAATCCAGAGGGGGAGAATTTGGGAACGTTTCTGGGAACGCTCAGGGCCAGGTTGGAGCAGCCTGGGATTTTGGGAAGTTCCCTGATGTGGGATGGGATTCAAGGCCCCTTCCCACCCAAACCATTCCAGGATTCCCTGAGCTGGGTCCAGAGGATGCTCCGGGAGGCAAATCCATTGAATCCGTGAAATATCCATGGAATTTCCAAGAGAGAAAGCTCCTGGCTGTGGCTCGGACACCTGGAGAGGTTTTTTTGGGAAGTGAGACCTCACCAAAGGCTGGGGAATCTCCAGGAGAAGCAGAACCTGGGAAGCACCAAAACCTTGGGAGGGATTTGGCCTCGTTCATTAAGGAATTAGCCCCAGAATTCTGGGAAAAGAACCAGGAGAGCCGAATCCCTTGGGAATTTCCTGACCTTAAATCCCATTCAGGGCCACCCACAGGGACATTTTTTGTTGCCTTTCCCAGGATAAATCCATTCCTGTTCTCCGCAGGCTCCTGGAGGAGTGGTGAACACCCTGTGCGGGTACCGTGCCCTGGACAAACAGGTGACTTTGGAATTTTTGGGAATTCGCTTCTCCTTCTTCCCCAAATCCCAAAAATCCAATGCTCCCTGCAGGAATTCCCATTCCTAAGCAAGGCCGGGATGCATCTGCTCTGAACTCAGTTTTGGGGTTTTTCCCTGGAATTTTGGGGCACTTTTGGTGCCCAGGGATCCCAGCCCCTCCTCAGCACAGGGATTCTCTCCTGGGAATTCCCTAAACATTCCCAAGGACGGAGCTCAAGGGTGGAGGGATCAGCCCAGGATCCATTCAGGGAACTCCCCAGTGCAGAAATGTGGGAATTCCCGGCAGAATTCCCAGCAGAAATGTGGGAATTCCCAGCTTGGAGAGGTCCCAGCTGAGGGAATCCAATGATCCAGGATCTTTCCCAGGTCCCACTCACGGCCCCAAAATTTGGGATTTAATCCCGACAACATTCGGACCTCAGCTCCGAAACTTCCTTTGGAAGTGTGAGAATGAAAAGTTCTCCCCTTGGAGCTGTGATTTGGGCCAAAACCCCCAATCTGAGGCTGTTCCTGACAAAACTCCCGGGAAAGCCGCGGTCCCTGGGAATTCAGCAGGAATTTGGGATCCTCTCTCTGCTCTCCCAGCGCCTGGAGCTGATCGGCACCATCCACGTCCGGGGCTGCATCCACGCCGTGGGGCTCTGGCTCAAGGACAACTTCCAGGCCACCTTGGCCATCGTCTGCTCCCTGCTGCTGCCTCAGGTATGTGGGGGATCCTTCAGGAATTCTCTCCTGGATTCCTGGAATTCCCAGTTGGACAGACCCACAAGGGATGAGCTCCCAGTTTTGGGGTTTTCAGCTCCAGCCCCGGCCAGGGGAGCCGGTCTGAGGGCTCAGCTCCTTTCGCTGTGCTGGAGGGTGGAGAAGAAATCCTTTGGAATCCCAATTCCAAATGGGATTTGTGGCTGGGGCAGGAAAAGTCATCCCTGGCAGAGTGGGCTTGGATTCCTCCTGGAATCCAAAATTTGGGATCCAGGAACAGCCCCTGGAAGCAAATCCAGCAAATCCTGCCACATTTGTCCTCCCAGCCCTCAGCAAACAGAGCGGGAATGGGACTCCAGGTAAATCCCAATCCCAAATTCCACTCCAGATAAATCTCAATCCCAAATTAAGCGGGGTTTGCCAGGCCTTGGATCTCCCCTGAGTTATTCCTGACCAAGCTGTGAGGATTTGCTGTGGATTTGACCTTTTCTGGGATTTATTTCAAGGCCCACCAAAACCTTCCCTTCTGTGCCAGCATTGGGATTGCTGTGGGTGGCGCTTCCCAAGGGTGGGGTTTGATCCCAAAGGGAATGAAATGATTCCTGGTTTTATTTTTGAAGTTCTTCCCGGTTTTCTGCTTGCACCAAGGGGCAGGAAGGGCT
>NW_026613076.1:0-9653 GCF_029582105.1 Oenanthe melanoleuca | reverse complement strand
CCACCGCCCACCAAAAACCCAGAGGGCGGAGTCCAACTAAAAAGCACAGTCTGCCGGAAGTCCCTGACCACTCCACTTCCTCCCAGTCAGAGAGCGAGGTCGAGACACCCCTAAGGCCGAGCCGGGATGAGTGGTGCAAGGAGTTTAAATCTAGAAAACAATGTCCTTCTTGCGCAAAGCCCAGCTTCGATTCAGATTTCGATTCGGATTCCGACCCAGACTCAGAGCTTATGCCGGCAACTTTTGCCGAATTTGTAAATCAAACCCCGTGGCGTGCAAACAAAAAGAGCTCCTCCGTGGCACTGAAGAGCCCTTCCTCCTCGTCCCCGTGGGGACGGCTGCTGCAGCTGTCGCAGAAGTCCAGGGGCCCGTCCAGAGCGTCGTCAATGAGCCCATCAAAGTCCTTGAGGTCGTCGTGGTGATGACCCCGGTTGCACACACACACACTTCTATGCCCGAGTCGCCGGTGAAACGGCGCTGCCTGCCCGGCGTCTTGTCCTTGGCGTCGGGGATGGCGCCGCTTTGCTCCAAGCTTTTAGAGCTGTAACCTTTCAGCAGTTCCTCCTTGCACTCCGTATCCTTATCGGGACCGGCCCTCTCCACCAGCTCGGCTCCCGTGCTGGCGCCGCTGGGCTCCATGCGTTGCGTTTTGGCCACGGCTCTCTCACCCAGCACGGTGGTGGAGGGCTCGGGGTCCCCGCGGCCGGGCGCCCCGTTGCTGTCAGTACTGCTGGTATTGCTGCTGGGTGCTGCAGAGCTGCTCTGTGCTGGCTGCAGGGCTCTGGGCGTGTCCGGGATTGTGCTACTGCTGCCTGCTGGGACACACTGCTGATGTAAGGCACTGTACGGGGGCGGGGGGTCGGCGGTCGGTTCACCACTTCCTCATAGGGAGGTAGCAAATAATTTGGCAAAAACCGGAAATAGAAGGGCAGGGCTGAGTAGTTATGGGCCTCCCGGTAGGCGATCAGGTTGATCTCGTGCTGCCGCTGCTGGGCCTGCAGGCGGTGCTTGGTGCGGCGGTGATGGCAAGCACAACAGCAGCTGAGGATGATGATGATGGTCCACACCAGCCAAAACCCTTCTCCTGTGAATTATCTTCTTTCATTAACAAAATCCAGTTTCCTGCTCAAGTCACTCCCTCTCCCTCTCCAGGACATTTAGCAAATGTCAGTATCTTGACAAGCTCTCTCAGCCTGGGCGGGCTCCGCGCCGGCGGGCAGCCCCTCGGGCAGGGCCTGGAGCAGCAGCAGGGCCATGGCGAGCCCTCAGTTTCACCGTGGAACACACCAGTTTTTGTCATTCCCAAGCGCAGTGGCGAAGGTTTTCGCCTGTTACATGACCTACGAGCTGTCAACAAAAAGATTCAGCCAATGGGACCAGTGCTGCCCAAGCTGCCCAGCAATTCTTTTATACCCACAAACCAGCCTTGTGCCGTGATTGATATTAAAGACTGCTTTTTCTCAATTCCGCTGCATGAGCAGGACAAAGAGCGGTTCGCCTTTTCCATCATTTTTTCAAATGGTCATCAACCTAGCCTTCGGTTTCAGTGGAAGGTTCTACCCCAAGGCATGATCAGCTCTCCCACGATTTGCCAAATCGTCGTTAGCAAAGCCCTGGCCCCAGTCCGATTGAAGAACCCCGAAGCAACAATCATCCAGTATATGGATGACATCTTGATCGCCGCCTCCACATCAAGCCAAGTAGACGCCATCGTAACAGAGGTTTCAAGTGCCCTGAAAATCAACGGGTTTGAAATAGCAGAAGCAAAGATAAAAAAGGGCCCTTCCGTCACCTTTTTGGGCGTAAAAATTGACAGTTCTTGTGTGTCACCTCCTGCATTCAAAATCCGACGCGACGTCAAGACGCTGCATGATGTTCAGCAGCTGGTAGGGTCTTTACAGTGGCTGCGAAACACCATCCTTATTCCCCCAGAGGTCATGTCCCCCTTGTATGACCTCTTGAAAGGCAAGCACCCCTGGGAATCCAAAGTTATCTCAAAAGAGGCCGCCCACTCGCTTGATTACATCGAACGACAGTTGGCTGTAGCTGCACTAGCTAGGTGGAATCCCAACCTGCCTTTAGACCTGTACGTGCATTTCACAAAGGAGGGGGGAGTCGGAGCGTTAGCTCAAGGCCCTCCCGAGTCAGCCAAGCCAGTGCAGTGGGTACTCCTGGGAAAATCTCAAGGAGCCTTTACTCCCGGAGTTGAGTGCCTCGGAAGTGTAATTATGAAGGGCCGAAAGCTCGCCCTGAACCATCTAGGCTCCGAGCCCACAAAAATATATCTCCCATTCAGAAAGCAAATTCCTTCTGCATCGGTAGCGCTTTCAGAACACCTTGCACTAGCTCTGTTCGGATTCGGAGGAGAACTCTGCTACGCCGCGAAGCCTCCATGGATTCAGCTACTCGCTGTAGTGGACATTAATCTCCCACCTAAAGTCCTAGATCGACCTCTACCCGGTCCAACTGTGTTCACGGATGCATCATCAACAACCTCTACAGCAGCAGTCGTATGGCAAGAACAAGGTCGGTGGCAATGTGTAAAAATGAAAGATCAGTCTTTGTCTGTTCAGTTGCTAGAAGCGTCCGCAATAGTGCTGGCTTGCAACTTGTTCCCAAGCCAACCATCTCAATATCGTTACTGACTCCTTGTTTGCAGCAAAGCTCTGTCAGTCCATGTCTCACCCAGGCGTTGCCATTTCACCGGCTGCTTTAACGATTGAAGAAGCACTGCACTCACGACAAGGCACTGTGACAGTCATCCATATAAACAGCCACAGCCCCATTAAAGGATATTTCCAGCTGGGAAATGATAAAGCTGATGCCGCAGCCAAGAACCTATGGACCTTACAAAGCGCGCGACAGTTGCACGAGTCCCTGCACAGTAGGAGCCAGAGCACTAGCCAAGCAATGCGACATTTCCATGTCTGATGCCAAGCACATTGTAGCCACCTGTCCTTACTGCCAGAAGTCTCCATTGTGGTCCTGTGGTGTCAGCCCTAGAGGCCTAAAAGCCTCAGAAATTTGGCAAACCGACTTCACACTATGCCAGCTACTAAAACCCAGAGCGTGGCTCGCTGTTACCGTAGACACGTTCAGCGGAGTCATTATTGGGACCCAACAGGCGAAAGCAAATTCTAAAGCTGCAGTCCAACACTGGTTATCAGCCATGGCCTGGCTCGGTATCCCAAGGCAAATTAAAACAGACAACGGAACTCGTTTTGTTTCAAAAGCGGCCCAAGAATTCGCCAACAAATGGGGCATTGTCCTGAAGCAGGGCATTCCATACAACACTACCGGACAGGCCATTGTGGAGAGAGCCAATCAAACCCTAAAGTCAAAACTGGAAACTCTGGCAAGGGCTGAGGGGTTTGTCAGTACCATTCCCCCGTCAGAGCAGCCACGTTTGCTCGCAACTGCCATGCTCGCCCTAAATTAATTTCCTAGAGGGGATCAAGGTCAGGCTCCTTCACAGAAGCATTGGGCTGTAGAAGCGGTGCAAGAGGGTCCCCCGGTCAGCATAAAAAATGAGTTAGGAGAATGGGAAACAGGGTGGAAACTAGTTGTAACTGGCAGAGGGTACGCAGCAGTAAAAAGAGATAATGACATTAAGTGGTGCCCCTTAAAATCCATAAGGCCAGTTTTGCCTAGCAAAAGCTAACAAACACTCTGAGTATTTTCCCACAGGTCTCCTATTACAGGCCATCAGCCAAGCCTCCGACTCTCTTCTTGTGCCTTTGCATCCTGTTGACATCGATCCACCTCAACACCGGCCATCA
Source organism: Oenanthe melanoleuca (assembly GCF_029582105.1). Lineage (NCBI taxonomy): Eukaryota > Metazoa > Chordata > Aves > Passeriformes > Muscicapidae > Oenanthe > Oenanthe melanoleuca. The sequence goes on along the minus strand of NW_026613076.1, from coordinate 5,874 downwards.
CCCTTATCAGCCCCACGTCTGGACGTTTCGAAACTTCATCACTGGCGCCATCATAGGCCAGACCGAAACCAACACTCCAGCCTGGACCGTGCGCCTGACAGACATTTTTACCAGCGATCGATCCGGCCAAGCCTCTCAAGTCATCAAGGTAGGGACATATTGGTGCCCGAGTAATAACCCCGGTAAAGAGTATTGCACCTACCCAGGTTACTGGTTCTGTGGATATTGGGGATGCGAGACCATAGTAACTGGCAACCGATGGAAGCCTCCCAAGGAAGACGAATTCTTAAAAGTGACAGGTTGGCCCAGTAGCTGCATTTCCAGGAGCACTTACCAAGGTAAGCATCCTGGAAACTGCACACATCTCACAGTTACGGTCCTGCAGGCGAATGATCCATCTTGGGCAATAGGCAAATTATGGTCAATTTACATGCGTGAAGATATGTCTCTCACCCGCAATCCTGACAGAGGCGCTGTCGTGCAAATCATTAGGTCCCCATCACATAAGCGACACATAGCAGTAGTGCCTAATGAATTGGCGACCTTTCGAAAAAATAAACCCCCCATGGCCACCTTATCCATGGAGAAAAAAACCGCTTGCCACCGCTACCTTATTAAACCCTGCACAAGCTATTCCTACACCCGAGACCCTTTCGCAAAATTTGTTTACCCGAATGTTGCGTGCTGCCTTTATATCCCTTAACACCTCACGTCCCGAACTCACAAGGTCATGTTGGTTGTGTTACGATTCCAGACCGCCCTTTTACGAGGGAATTGGTTCCAACAAAACCTTTAAATATTCCCAGGAAGCCAGTCCCAAACAATGCAAGTGGGATGCTCCCAGCAAAGGGATCACCCTAGGAATAATTTCAGGCTATGGAGCTTGTATAGGAAACAAAAGTGTTAAAACCCAAAATAAAGAGCTGTGTGGCTCCTCAATCCGCTTAGACCAACGCAAAAAATGGGCCATTCCTGCATCGGGAAATATGTGGGCTTGTCACGCCACCGGGCTTACCCCCTGTGTTTCCGTAAAGCACTTTAACGAAATTAACGATTTCTGTGTTCAAGTTGTTGTCATTCCCAGGATCCTTTACCACACGGATGATGAGGTCACGCTGCACTTCGAGACTGAGCCGCAGCGAATAAAACGGGAAGTAGCCACCGCAGTCAGTCTAGCAGTTCTGCTAACTTTCGGAGGAACAGGTGCAGCCACCGGCATTACATCACTAGCCACACAAAAACAAAGCCTGCAGCAGTTACAGCAAACAATAGACGAAGACCTCCTTGAAATCCACAGAAATATTTTAAGACTGGAAGAATCTTTGTTTTTCCTGTCAGAAATGGTCCTCCAAAATAGGCGAGGTCTGGAGCTGCTGCTAATGCAGCAGGGAGGATTATGCGCAGCTTTAAACGAGGAGTGTTGCACCTACGTGAACCGCTCAGGTCCCATCCGACAATCTACGGCAGAGCTCAAAAATAGACTCAAGCGTCGCAGCTACGAGCTCCAGCAGCAAAACTGGTTTAAATCCCTCTTCAGCCAACACCCTTGGATTACCCCTATAGTCTCTACCCTAATAGGACCCGTTGTTGTTATAATACTTGCCCTTATATTTGGACCTTGTTCGCTTAATAGAGTTACCCGGTTTGTTAAAGCCCGGTTAAGTCAAGTTGATATTTTGCTTTTGCAGCAAAGGCAGCTAACTTAAACTAACCGCAAAGCTCGTTTAATTTACTAACGATTTAGTTTATTTGCATGTTGTTAACAAGTTGTCTATCCAAATTGTAGTTGTTGCGTTTGTATAAGTTAAAGTTAATTGTTCATGGAGAGGGGGAAATGTAGTTAGCCACAACCGCACGGAAGATCTCGGGTTGTACGAGGAGGTAGGGCCCCTTCCTCTCCATTGAGTTGCCAAGTTACGTAACCGCAAAAGGAAGTGACGTGGGCACGCCGCGGTTCTAGTAAGCGGGTGTCCACAGGAAAGAAATTGCATTTCGCCGTTCACCACATTGGTGTGATGTGTGATCTGTCCGGCAAGGTAGTAAGTGCGCCGTGGTCTCGCTCCTAACCAGGTCGCACTAGCCTAAGCTACAGGCAACAGTTTGGGGAATTTTTAGGGGGACTTTTTTGGAGATTTTTTTTTTTTTTTTTAATTTTTGACGATTTTTGGGGATTTTGTCTGGGGTATTTTTCTGGGGTTTTTTTTGGGGATTTTTCTTACCTTTGGCCGCCACTTCCACGTGGCTTTGGGGTTTTTTTGGTGGGATATTTCTGGTAATCTTTGGGGATTTTTTTTGGCGGGGAATTTTTTTTGTTTGATTTTTGGTGATTTTGGGGGATATTTTGGGATTTTTTGGGTTTTTTTTGAGTTTTTATTGAGATTTTTGGTGGTTTCTTTTGGAATTTTTGGGGAGTTTTGGGAAATTTTTGGAGGGATTTTTTTTTTTTTTTTTTTTTTTTTTTTTTTTTGCGATATTTTGGGTATTTTTTGGGGTATTTTTGGGGGGTTTTTGAGTTGTTTTTCTTACCTTTGGCCGCCAGCTCCAGGTGATTTTGGGGGGGGATTTTTTTAAGAATATTTTTTGTAATTTTGGGGTTTTTTTTTTTGGGAACTGTTTTTGCGTTTTGGGGAATTTTGGGGTTTTTTTTGGTAATTTTAGGGATATTTTAGGGATTGTTTTGGGAATGTTTTGGGAGGTTTTTGGTAATTTTCTCCTATTTGGCCGCCAGCTTCAGGTGATTTTTGGGGGGGTTTTCGGTAATCTTTTGGGGTGTTTTTGGGCTGTTTTGGTGGGGGGGGGGGTTGGTATTTTTTAGCAATTTTTGGGGGTTTTTGGGATTTTTTTTTGGTTTTTTGGGATATTTGGGGGGGTTTTTGGGAGATATTTTAGGGGTGTTGGGGACCCCTGCAGCTGACAATTATCAACACTCACCGGCTGGACCACCACCCAAATGAAAAGGGAAAAGGAGAAGAATAAAACCACAAGCCAAAAACCAGGCACGCTCTAAAAAGGCGGAGCCAAGGAGTGGCCGTGCTAAACAGTTCCCAGAAACTGCTGACTGTACATGAAGGTCTATGAGTATGTAACAAATGGATGGATCGTGAAACGTATTTACAGGGGTGTTCCCAATGCAGGTGTGCTCGGGCAGCATGCCAAGCACCCGGTCCTTTTAACCCTTGGCTTCGTGCAGGTCTCCTATTGCCTTTTTTATTAAACCTTGTAATTCTCCCAGAACCGTGAACCGTGTTTTTCACACTGAGGCGTCGCCGCCGCCGCCCGGATCGAGCGGGGAGCGGGGGTGTGTGTGAATAGAGGGGAGGGTGACGCCGAGTTCGGGCTGCGAGGTCCGCGCTGGCGAAGGCTGAGACCGGCCGTGGCTGCGAGCGTGGGAAGGGCGGCAGTGCTGCCGCCTTGTGGGCACAGTGCGGTACTGCATGCTACCCTTCTCAAGATGGCGAAGCCACCCCCCCCCCCCCCCGTGCCGGGACCCTGCCATGTGGGACTGCAGCCACGCTCCAGATGGCGCCTACGGCCGCAGCAGAACCCCGAAGCAGAGAAAGGCATCCCCGCCGCTGCCTGTCGGCGCCTGTCCGACTCCCACGCGCCCGCGGCGCAGCTGAGCCCACAGCCCGTGTCCGCACTCTCGGAAACGCCGCAGAAAACCGCGCCGCGGGGATCGGTGTCTGCGTCGCGCGCAGGCAGCCCCCAAAACACACTGAGGTCCTTGCTTTCCCGCCCTTTCTGCCGCCATATATAGAAGGTCAGGCGCGTGCCGGCCAAACCGCCATCTTGAGAGTGGCAAGACAAGACTTCCGCCCTTCGCTGCTGCCGTCTTTAGTACTGGCAGAGGCCACTTCCGGCCCGGCTGCCATCTTTGTTGTGGTACCCGTAACGCCCCTCACCATGTCAATTTCTAATCCGCCTGCCTGAATCCGGCAACGACGCCGAAAAGAGCTCCGGCCGACGCTCGAGCGGCGGCAGGCACGGGCGGGGATGCTTGTCTCGGCCGGGCTCCTGCCGCAAGCGGCATCCGCAGCGTGGCGGCAGTCCTACAGGGCAGGTCCCGGCACGCGCTCGCCCCCATCATCGAAGGGCACGCGCGCAGCACCGCGCTGTGCCCACAGGACGGCAGCGCTGCCAGGGCGCCGGAGCGGGGCTGGGGTTGCGACGGGCTGGGCTTGTGTGAGAAGTGGATCTTTGGGTGAGTGACAGGCGTGGTGGTGCACCGAGAAATTGGCTAGTTAGCTAAATACTGAATTAACTGCCCAACTAACTAATAAGGTGTGGCTGTAGTTAACTCTCTACTTTCATTAGTACTCCAGAGTAGGCATGGAATGGTCAATCAAGGTAATTATTAGTCACTGCCATCTGGAGTATTAATGAGGGGCCCTACCTGGTATATATGAAAAAGAAGAAAAAATAGGTATGTCTGGTGCAGCAGTAGAAAATTTCAGGCTCCTGAGGTGTAAATATTTTTATTTAAATAATAATGTAAGGTATTTTGCCGGGGCTTTTTTGTTTTTTTTGTTTTTTTTGTTTTGTTTTGTTGTGTTTTGTTTTGCTTTGTTTTTTTTTTTAATTTGTTTGGTTTTGTTTTGGTTTTTTTTTTCTCACAGGGAGCCTGAAAATTTCTACTGCTGATTTTTTAATTTTACAGCTAGAAAGCAAAGTTGGAAACAGGGTTAGAGTTAGGGTTAAAACTAGAGCTAATATGAAATAGAGAGAAAGAGCAAAACGGAGTTCGGGTTAGGGGAAAATAGTAAAACAGTTAGAGAAACAGAGAAAGACTTTCAGTGGAAGAGTGGTAGAGGGATATAAGGAAACAGCCATAGAGTTAGAGAACCAGAGAGACAGAGTTAGAAGCAGTGAGAAACAGAAACACAGAGATAGAGTTAGAGAGGCAGTCAAAAATAAAGTTAAAAACAGAAAAGCACAGTCATAAATAGACTGAAAGGTAAAGTGAGAAGCAAAGCAAGAAATACAGTGAAAAAAAAAGACTAAATCACACCAAAGAAAGACAGGAGCCAAGGGGAAGAAGTGGGGTATCCTGACTAGGGGTGACTTAACTTTATTGAATGAATGTTTTTATTCACAGCAAAACACAGCAAGGTGTACAAAGGCAAGGACAGGTACCAATTCAATTACAGATACACTCCATGGACACAGTGCTAAAGGTGAATTTACATACAGAGCAAGGCATGGAAATGCAGCAGCAAGTGCAAACACAGAACAATACAGGGGAACAAAAACCAAATATATAATTGGCATAATACGTTGTATTGTGTGACAAAGGTGGCTTTCATCCTTTTTTTTTTTTTTTTTTTTTTTTTTTTTTGATAAATTAAAAAGATGCCTTGTATTCTTGGAGTGTTGCATTCTACCTCTGTTGTTTTTCCTGGTAGTCTGGATCCTCTGCTTAGATTTTTTTCTTCATTTTTTAGATGTCCTGGTGTTTTGGATGTCCCGATTGAGGGCAGTGATGGCTTTCATGAAGAAATCTTCAAATGAAGACAGGATTATCCAAACACTTCCCTTCCCTGCTGCACTAGAAGCCAGGAATATCCTGTTGCTTCAGTCTGAAAACGGAACAGGTACAGGTTTTTTTGGTATTGTGTCATTTCTACCAGCGGTGTGAAAGGGGCATCATTTTGAGCCATTTTTAATAATTTTTGGGGATATTTTTGGGGTGTTTTTGGCTGGTTTTTTTGGGGTGTTTTTTTGGGGTTTTTTTCTCACTTTGGCCACCTGGTCCAGCTAATTTTTGGAGTTTTTTTGGGGAATATTTTTGGTAATTTTTGGGGGATGTTTTTGGGAATTTTTTTCAGGATTTTTGGAAATTTTGGGAGGGGCGTTTGGTAATTTTTGGGATTTTTT
>NW_026613075.1:0-9658 GCF_029582105.1 Oenanthe melanoleuca | reverse complement strand
CTCCTGCTAACACAGAACACTCTGCTGCTAGGTTTTGCTAGTGCCAAAACACGCCTGGCGTGTGCACTTTTCTGTCAAACTCGCAGTTCCATACGAGAATGCCCTGCTCCTTGGACGCGTACCGTGCACTCTGTAAATTCTGCATAGGGACGAGCACTGCAGTGTACAGAACGCTAAGGAGAAAGCATGCACAGCACACAGTAGTTCTCACTTGGCACTACACTTAGAACTGAGTTCTCTGCATCACGGCTATGTACCACAGAAGACTGCTTGGCGAATGGCTAGGTAGTAGCAAAGCAAGCTGACGTTGATCCTGCTTCATGCCTCTAGTCACTGACAAGCGAACTGCTGCGAAGTGCACTCTCAAGTGCTCTGCAGCCTCCTTCATCCCGTTATGAATCCTGTGGCCATATCTCTCTAGGCGAGGTAAGGTGCGGTCTCCTGCTAACACAGAACACTCTGCTGCTAGGTTTTGCTAGTGCCAAAACACGCCTGGCATGTGCACTTTTCTATCAAAGTCTCTGTACCATACGAGAATGCCCTGCTCCTTGGAAGCGTACCGTGCACTCTGTAAGTTCTGCATAGGGACGAGCACTGCAGTGTACAGAACGCTAAGGAGAAAACATGCACAGCACACAGTAGTTCTCACTTTGCACCACACTTAGAACGGAGTTCTCTGCATCACGGCTATGTACCATAGAAGACTGCTTGGCGAATGGCTATGTAGCAGCAAAGCAAGCTGACGTTGATCCTGCTTCACGCCTCTAGTCACTGACAAGCGATCTGCTGCGAAGTGCACTCCCAAGTGCTCTGCAGCCTCCTTCTTTGCGCTATGTGTCCTGCGGCGAGATCTCTCTAGGCGAGGTAAGGTGCGGTCTCCTGCTAACACAGAACACTCTGCTGCTAGGTTTTGCTAGTGCCAAAACACGCCTGGCGTGTGCACTTTTCTATCAAAGTCTCTGTACCATACGAGAATGCCCTGCTCCTTGGAAGCGTACCGTGCACTCTGTCTATTTTGCCATAGGGATGAGAACTGCAGTGTACAGAACGCTAAGGAGAAAGCATGCACAGCACACAGTAGTTCTCACTTGGCACTACACTTAGAACTGAGTTCTCTGCATCACGGCTATGTACCACAGAAGACTGCTTGGCGAATGGCTAGGTAGTAGCAAAGCAAGCTGACGTTGATCCTGCTTCATGCCTCTAGTATCTGACAAGCGATCTGCTGCCAAGTGCACTCTCCAGTGCTCTGCAGCCTCCTTCTACGCGCTATGCGTCCTGCGGCGAGATCTCTCAAGGCGAGGTAAGGTGCGGTCTCCTGCTAACACAGAACACTCTGCTGCTAGGTTTTGCTAGTGCCAAAACACGCCTGGCGTGCGCACTTTTCTGTCACACTCTCTGTACCATACGAGAATGCCCTGCTCCTTGGAAGCGTACCGTGCACTCTGAAAATTCTGCCATAGAGATGAGAACTGCAGTGTACAGAACGCTAAGGAGAAAGCATGCACAGCACACAGTAGTTCTCACTTTGCACCACACTTAGAACTGAGTTCTCTGCATCACGGCTATGTACCTCAGAAGACTGCTTGGCGAATGGCTATGTAGCAGCAAAGCAAGCTGACGTTGATCCTGCTTCATGCCTCTAGTCACTGACAAGCGATCTGCTGCGAAGTACACTCTCAAGTGCTCTGCATATTCCTTCTTCGCGCTATGTGTCCTGCGGTGAGATCTCTCAAGGCGAGGTAAGGTGCGGTCTCCTGCTAACACAGAACACTCTGCTGCTAGGTTTTGCTAGTGCCAAAACACGCCTGGCGTGTGCACTTTTCTGTCCCACTCTCTGTACCATACGAGAATGCCGTGCTCCTTGGAAGCGTACCGTGCACTCTGAAAATTCAGCCATAGAGATGAGAACTACAGTGTACAGAACGCTAAGGAGAAAGCATGCACAGCACACAGTAGTTCTCACTTGGCACTACACATAGAACTGAGTTCTCTGCATCACGGCTATGTACCACAGAAGACTGCTTGGCGAATGGCTAGGTAGTAGCAAAGCAAGCTGACGTTGATCCTGCTTCATGCCTCTAGTCACTGACAAGCGATCTGCTGCGAAGTGCTCTCTCCAGTGCTCTGCAGCCTCCTTCTTCGCGCTATGTCTCCTGCGGCGAGATCTCTCTAGGCGAGGTAAGGTGCGGTCTCCTGCTAACACAGAACACTCTGCTGCTAGGTTTTGCTAGTGCCAAAACACGCCTGGCGTGTGCACTTTTCTGTCAAACTCGCAGTTCCATACGAGAATGCCCTGCTCCTTGGAAGCGTACCGTGCACTCTGTCTATTTTGCCATAGGGATGAGAACTGCAGTGTACAGAACGCTAAGGAGAAAGCATGCACAGCACACAGTAGTTCTCACTTGGCACTACACTTAGAACTGAGTTCTCTGCATCACGGCTATGTACCACAGAACACTGCTTGGCGAATGGCTATGTAGCAGCAAAGCAAGCTGACGTTGATCCTGCTTCATGCCTCTAGTCACTGACAAGCGAACTGCTGCGAAGTGCTCTCTCCAGTGCTCTGCAGCCTCCTTCTTCGCGCTATGTGTCTTGCGGCGAGATCTCTCTAGGCGAGGTAAGGTGTCGTCTCCTGCTAACACAGAACACTCTGCTGCTAGGTTTTGCTAGTGCCAAAACACGCCTGGCGTGTGCACTTTTCTGTCAAACTCGCAGTTCCATACGAGAATGCCCTGCTCCTTGGACGCGTACCGTGCACTCTGTAAATTCTGACATAGGGACGAGCACTGCAGTGTACAGAACGCTAAGGAGAAAGCATGCACAGCACACAGTAGTTCTCACTTGGCACTACACTTAGAACTGAGTTCTCTGCATCACGGCTATGTACCACAGAAGACTGCTTGGCGAATGGCTAGGTAGTAGCAAAGCAAGCTGACGTTGATCCTGCTTCATGCCTCTAGTCACTGACAAGCGAACTGCTGCGAAGTGCACTCTCAAGTGCTCTGCAGCCTCCTTCATCCCGCTATGAATCCTGTGGCCGATATCTCTCTAGGCGAGGTAAGGTGCGGTCTCCTGCTAACACAGAACACTCTGCTGCTAGGTTTTGCTAGTGCCAAAACACGCCTGGCGTGTGCACTTTTCTGTCAAACTCGCAGTTCCATACGAGAATGCCCTGCTCCTTGGACGCGTACCGTGCACTCTGTAAATTCTGCCATAGGGACGAGCACTGCAGTGTACAGAACGCTAAGGAGAAAGCATGCACAGCACACAGTAGTTCTCACTTGGCACTACACTTAGAACTGAGTTCTCTGCATCACGGCTATGTACCACAGAAGACTGCTTGGCGAATGGCTAGGTAGTAGCAAAGCAAGCTGACGTTGATCCTGCTTCATGCCTCTAGTCACTGACAAGCGAACTGCTGCGAAGTGCACTCTCAAGTGCTCTGCAGCCTCCTTCTCCTGCTAACACAGAACACTCTGCTGCTAGGTTTTGCTAGTGCCAAAACACGCCTGGCGTGTGCACTTTTCTATCAAAGTCTCTGTACCATACGAGAATGCCCTGCTCCTTGGAAGCGTACCGTGCACTCTGTAAGTTCTGCATAGGGACGAGCACTGCAGTGTACAGAACGCTAAGGAGAAAACATGCACAGCACACAGTAGTTCTCACTTGGCACTACACTTAGAACTGAGTTCTCTGCATCACGGCTATGTACCACAGAAGATTGCTTGACCAATAGGTATGTAGTAGCAAAGCAAGCTGACGTTGATCCTGCTTCATGCTTCTAGTCACTTGAACAGGGAACTGGTGTGAAGTGCACTCTCCAGTGCTCTGCAGCCTCCTTCTTCGCGCTATGTATCCTGCGGCGAGATCTCTCTAGGCGAGGTAAAATGTCGTCTCCTGCTAACACAGAACACTCTGCTGGTAGTCTGGTAGGTATTGCTACTGCCAAAGCACGCCTGGCTCGTGCACTTTTCTGTCAAACTCTCTGTACCATACGAGAATGCCCTGCTCCTTGGAAGCGTACCTTGCGCTCTGTAAGTTCTGCGTAGGGACGAGCACTGCAGTGTAGAGAACGCTAAGGCGAAAGTATGCACAGCACACAGTAGTACTCACTTTGCACTACACTTAGAACTGAGTTCTCTGCACCACAGATATGTGCCACAGAAGACTGCTTGACGACTGGCTATGGAGTAGCAAAGCAAGCTGACGTTGATCCTGCTTCATGCCTCTAGTCACTGACAAGCGATCTGCTGCCAAGTGCACTCTCCAGTGCCCTGCAGCCTCCTTCTTGGCGCTGTGTGTCTTGCGGCGAGATCTCTCCAGGCGAGGTAAGGTGTCGTCTCCTGCTAACACAGAACACTGTGGTGGTAGGTTTTGCTAGTGCCAAAACACGCCTGGCGTGTGTACTTTTCTGTCAAACTCTCTGCACCAGACGAGAATGCCCTACTCCTTGGAAGCGTACCGTGCACACTGTAAATTCTGTATAGGGACGAGCATTGCAGTGTACAGGACTCTAAGGAGAAAGCATACACAGAACATAATAGTTCTCACTTTGCTCTACACTTAGAACTGAGTTCTCTGCATCACGGCTATGTACCACAGAAGACTGCTTGGCGAATGGCTATGGAGTAGCAAAGCAAGCTGACGTTGATCCTGCTTCATGCCTCTAGTCACTGACAAGCGATCTGCTGCCAAGTGCACTCTCCAGTGCTCTGCAGCCTCCTTCTTTGCGCTATGTGTCCTGCGGCGAGATCTCTCAAGGCGAGGTAAGGTGCGGTGTCCTGCTAACACAGAACACTCTGCTGCTAGGTTTTGCTAGTGCCAAAACACGCCTGGCGTGTGCACTTTTCTGTCAAAGTCTCTGTACCATACGAGAATGCCCTGCTCCTTGGAAGCGTACCGTGCACTCTGTCTATTTTGCCATAGGGATGAGAACTGCAGTGTACAGAACGCTAAGGAGAAAACATGCACAGCACACAGTAGTTCTCACTTTGCACCACACTTAGAACTGAGTTCTCTGCATCACGGCTATGTACCACAGAAGACTGCTTGGCGAATGGCTATGTAGCAGTAAAGCAAGCTGACGTTGATCCTGCTTCATGCCTCTAGTCACTGACAAGCGATCTGCTGCGAAGTACACTCTCCAGTGCTCTGCAGCCTCCTTCTTGGCGCTATGTGTTCTGCGGCGAGATCACTCTAGGCGAGGTAAGGTGTCGTCTCCTGCTAACACAGAACACTCTGCCGGTAGGCTGGTAGGTATTGCTAATGCCAAAACACGCCTGGCGTGTGCACTTTTCTGTCAAAATCGCTGTTCCACACGAGAATGCCCTGCTCCTTGGAAGCGTACCGTGCACTCTGTAAATTCTGCCATAGGGACGAGCACTACAGTGTACATAACGCTAAGGAGAAAGCATGCACAGCACATAATCGTTCTCACTTTGCACTACACTTAGAACTGAGTGCTCTGCATGACGGATATGTACCACAGAAGACTGCTTGACCAATAGGTATGTAGTAGCAAAGCAGGCTGCCGTTGATCATGCTTCATGCTTTCAGTCACTGACAAGCGATCTGCTGCGAAGTGCACTCTCCAGTGCTCTGCAGCCTCCTTCTTCGCGCTATGTATCCTGCGGCGATATCTCTCTAGGCGACGTAAGGTGTCACCTCCTGCTAACACAGAACACTCTGCTGCTAGGTTTTGCTAGTGCCAAAACACGCCTGGCGTGTGCACTTTTCTGTCAAACTCTCTGTACCATACGAGAATGCCCTGCTCCTTGCAAGCGTACCGCGTACACTGAAAATTCTGCATAAGGACGAGCATTGCAGTGTACAGAACGCTAAGGAGAAAGCATACACAGCACATAATAGTTCTCACTTTGCACTACACTTAGAACTGAGTTCTCTGCATCACGGCTATGTACCACAGAAGACTGCTTGACCAAGAGGTATGTAGTAGAAAAGCAAGCTGACGTTGATCCTGCTTCATGCCTCTAGTCACTGACAAGCGATCTGCTGCGAAGTGCACTCTCCAGTGCTCTGCAGCCTCCTTCATCCCGCTATGAATCCTGTGGCCATATCTCTCTAGGCGAGGTAAGGTGCGGTCTCCTGCTAACACAGAACACTCTGCTGCTAGGTTTTGCTAGTGCCAAAACACGCCTGGCATGTGCACTTTTCTGTCAAAGTCTCTGTACCATACGAGAATGCCCTGCTCCTTGGAAGCGTACCTTGCGCTCTGTAAGTTCTGCGTAGGGACGAGCACTGCAGTGTACAGAACGCTAAGGAGAAAACATGCACAGCACACAGTAGTTCTCACTTGGCACTACACTTAGAACTGAGTTCTCTGCATCACGGATATATACCACAGAAGAGTGCTTGACGAATGGCTATGTAGTAGGAAAGCAAGCTGACGTTGATCCTGCTTCATGCTTCTAGTCACTGACAAGCGATCTGCTGCCAAGTGCACTCTCCAGTGCTCTGCAGATTCTTTCTTGGCGCTATGTGTCCTGCGGCGATATCTCTCTAGGCGAGGTAAGGTGTCGTCTCCTGCTAACACAGAACACTCTGCTGCTAGGTATTTCTACTGCCAAAACACGCCTGGCGTGTGCACTTTTCTGTGAAACTCTCTGTACCATACGGGAATGCCCTGCTCCTTGGAAGCGTACCATGCACTCTGTAAATTCTGCATAGGGACGAGCACTGCAGTGTACAGAACGCTAAGGAGAAAGCATGCACAGCACACAGTAGTTCTCACTTGGCACTACACTTAGAACTGAGTTCTCTGCATCACGGATATGTAGCACGGAAGACTGCTTGACGAATGGGTAAGTAGTAGGAAAGCAAGCTGACGTTGATCCTGCTTCATGCCTCTAGTCACTGACAACCTCTCTGTTGTAAAAAGAACTGCGGTGCAATTCGGAGTCCTTGTTCGAGCTATGTATCCTGCGGCTATTTCTCTCTAGGCGACGTAAGGTGTCGTCTCCTGCTAACACAGAACACTCTGCTCATTGGTTTTGCTAATGCCAAAACATGCCTGGCGTTTGCACTTTTTCGTCAAACTCTCTGTAGCATACGAGAATGTCCTGCTCCTTGTAAGCGTACAATGAACTCCTTGAACTCTGCCTAGCGGAGAGCACTGCAGTGTACCTAACGCTAAGGAGAAAGCATGGACAGCACACAGTAATTCTCACTTTGCAGTACATTTAGAAATGTGTTCTCGGCATCATGGACGGATATGTACCACAGAAGACTGCTGGGCGAATGGGTATGTAGTAGCAAAGCAAGCTGACGCTGATCCTGCTTCATGCCTCTAATCACTCAGAACCTCTCTGCTGCGAAGTGCACTCCGATGCACAGTTCTCCTTGAGGAATATCCTGAGTAACGCAGCTAATAGAGGCCTCACACCAGTGCAGATCTCACTGAGACGATGCTCAAAGCTGGCAGCAGAGCTAAAGCCCTCCCACACTGCAGTGAAGCTTCAGCCCTAGTGGCTGGACTCTTCTCTTACCTTGATATGCTAGGATCCTAGGGCAGAGATGGTATTTCTGCAGGGACTTATGGCAAATCCCTTTGGCTCCACAGGACCTCGGGCTCCCTTCTTCCAGAGCTGGTTACTGTGCCTTCCCATCTGAGCGAAGTTGTCAACGCTGAACTCTCCCAAGCCGTCCCCAGCAATGCAGAGGTGGAAGGGCATGTGTGCCAGGGAGGCGTTGGACAGTCGACACTCCAAGGTGTGAGGAAAACCTAAAAACAGGACACAAATATCCCTTTAGGCATCAATATCTCATGACTAGTGGTGTGAATATCCTGGTAGGATAAAACTGTGCTTGTATTTTGCTTCTTTGTTACCCGAACTACAGCTCTTTGCAGCTGATATATGGTTTGGCTGGCCAGTTCTGTGTGGAGAAGACATCTCCCACAGCCTGCTTACCAAGAGTCCTTTGAACACAGATGGGGAGGAAAAACCAACTGCAGGCACAGCCCAGGGCTTCTCCATGCCCTTCAACAGTGATCACTGCCAGCTCCAGCAGTGACTCCAGCAGGGAGGCAAGAGAGGCATAAAAATGACAAACCACACAAAACAGTCACCAGAGAGGCACAAAAAGGATGCCACAATCTCAAATGCCACTGAGGTAACCAGATGCAGACAACAGGCAGCAGCACAGTAACAAGAAGCTATGATAAAACAGCTGCCCTCAGCTGAAGAAGCTTTAGGAATGAAGTCAGATTACGCCGGATACACCTGCTATTGCAGAACCATATTCCTTCCTGCTGCCTTTTTTTTTATTGTGCCACTTATTCAAAAGGAAATGAGAAGTGGCCGAACAGCGATGCTGACTTTCTATTCCTTTGGTCCTTTTTGACCTCACAATGGTAAAAGGGTACCTGAGGCAACAGCAGCCTTGGAATTACCACTCTGAAGAGGCTGTGGTGGAGGGATGAACACTCTTCTGTTCAAGTGCTCAATTCCAGCAACACACAAAGCGCTTCTGCTCTGGCACCAGCCCAGGGCACACTCACCAAAGGAGACGTCACCGAAGTGCAGGGCGGGCAATCAAAGTGAGTCCCACAACATAGTCCCTGTGAGGACAAAGCAAGGAGGCAGTGGCTTTGTTAAAGGGAATCGCAAAGGCTTCGGCTGTCCTTCGGGAGGGCGTGGATAAAAGCTGCTCTCAGAGCCACCCTGGGTTTCAAATCAACCCAGCAGCCTGTGCTCAGCACAGCACCCATGTGGACAGGAGGAAGCCAGAGCAGAGTGGTTAGCAGCTGACAGACTGCCTGGGACAAGCCCTCAAGGCTGCTGTGGTCCTGAGAAGTGACTTTGACTTCTGTCATTACTTTTCTTCATTTTTTCCCACCATTACCCTTTGCTGAGTGAGGATGTTAACCTTTGCAATCGCACCAGTGCACGGGATGATGCCCATGTCCTTGGGACAGTTACTTCTGCATAGTTCCCTGTCTCCCACATCAGCCTTTTCCTGGCTGTGGAAAGGAGGTACCAGAGCACTCTCTGCACAGAAGCTGGGAGCACAGCTTGTCCCCCACAGCATGGCCATACGAGGTGAGGTGAGGCTGCTGCTGCCCATTTGGGATGGATTAAGGGAAGTTCTTAAAAGCACTGCTGCTGGTGCAGAATCACCCAGGCTGGCCCATATCCAAAGCCCTGGAGACCTTGCTGGGTGTTCAGGTGGGACATCCCAGAGCAGCTACTGCCCAAAGCTGATCCATCCCACTGCCTGCCACAGCCTAAGCAGGAGGCATCCCTGCAGGGAGTAATCACTCCAGCTCCTGGGTACCCACACTGGGCAGCAGGCACCCCCACACTAAAGGGATGCCAGAACCAGAGCCAAGATTAGGACGTCAGGCAACATCTTTTTTCTCTGCTCCACCACAAAATGAGGTAGATGGGAGATGATTACCCAGAGACAGCTACAGATGTGCCCAGCAAGCTCCCAAAGCCTTCCACCTGATAGTCAAGGTGACAGGCTTAGGGGATCCAGTCACATGGAAGCAAAATTGTTCCTGGAACTCCCCCAGGATGGCAGGACAGAAGGAGATCTGGATGGCCTGGAGCCTGTTCGGTGCCAGGATGCCCTCCTGAGGCAGGAAGGTGAAGCAGGAGCCCATGTCTGTGGCTGGAGGGACAAGGCTAAAGGG